>NW_024003726.1:1299942-1308902 GCF_014805625.2 Glossina fuscipes
TAAGTACTTCTATAAATTTGTGAACTTCAAAAGAAGAATCTTCATAAATCTTTGCTATGTCTCTTTTAACAGCCCCGACTAATCTGGTGATATTGAAACCTCAAATCGCTTTGCTGAATGTTTCCGACGACATTTTTTTATCGCCGATTCTTATTTAACTGGTTATTACGCATACCAAATGACAACTCCGATTTCGATTCCGAATTTGATTATCTCAGAAAATGGCCTATTATTTATTTATTATGGACCTGACACCATTCCATCATGTGTACAAAGATGATGAGCTATGAGACCTTATCACAAAAATTTTTAATCAATGTTTGGAAAACATTGATTTCACTTTTTATTAGAGCATTTCGCTTTTCATTTTACTACTTTTTTTTTATTAACTTATGGTTACAAATCGTTGTTCACACAAACTTATGATATAGAACATCACGTTTTCTTAGCTCGTTTTATATGGCTGTATGCTAACAAAATTAACTTCATACATATTCTACCAACAGCACAACGCACACGAAGGTTTCTTGAATTAATTTTCTCTTTTCTTCTCATATAAATATACATTACATCTAGCTGTTAGCTGTTTTTAATTTATTTTGATTGTTCACTTCAGTTTCCGTTGCTTTTTTGCCCAAAAATCTACATAAATTTATATGTGCGCTTTGTATCATACTTAGGCTTTTTTTACAACTTTTATAAATTATTTTATTTCCTATTGCCAAAAACTCATTCTCTCTTACTGCGTTTGTTCAAACCGTCATCAAACTTTACACGACTAAATTGAGAAACAATAATCATATAATAGACGGAATGGAGGGAGAACGCAAAATCAGATCAGAACAGATACAACGACTTAAATGGATGGTTCGACGTTTTGTTCAAAATTCAAACTGTGATACTGTTATGGACTTTCTGCCTTGCTTTTTCATTCTCATTATGTGAGCAAAAATTGTAATAACAATTTCCTGATAAGATGTCGCATCCAAAAATTCTCATTGAAAATATGCCAATACAGATGTGCCAGGATTGAGATTATAAACAACTCGATACCCGTATTTGTCATAGAATAAATCGCCAAATTGTGGTCAGTTATTGTCAGAGTAATATAGTCTTCGACCACATCAAGAGTCGTGTTAAACGCGAATTTTGACCTAAAAACGTCCACGGGACGACTGATTTACAGCCCGTTGCTGTCTACCACTGGTAAGCCTTAAGGACTTAGACTTTTCAGTCGCTAAGCAATCGTTATTTACTGAATCGGCCGTTTACGTTTGATAGACCGTCCACGTGTCCAGAACTCTTACCGCCAATAGCAGAACTAGCGTTACCAGCACAACCAATTCTAGGGAAAGCGTGGCTTTCTCCAACATTTTTTCCTCAGGAAAGCCAAGCAAAGGCCTAGTTTAACTCCCAACAGCTAATGTGTGAACACTAGCGCTTCAGCCTGAGCCAGGAGCAGTAGGAAAACTTTTTAAAGACGATAAAGATTTAATTGGGTTTGGATGATTCGGGAGTGACCCCTTATTTTGTTTCGTTTATAAACATAGTCTTGGTATCCAAAAGCTTTGACAAGTTTTTCTAATAAGCAATTTATGAATGAATGACCTCTAAAATAATAACGATATTTTTTTGAACCTGCATTCCTGTAAAAAAATACATGGAAGAAGTAGAACAAAATAGTCAAATAAACAAAACAATAATTCAAATGAATTATTTTTAATTTAGTCGAGTATAAACTAAGGCAAGTAAGTAAATTTTAAAGTTTAACTTAAACATCAATATATATTAGGTGATTGCAAATATTTTTAAGATTTTTCACTTGAAAAAGACATTTATTGAGAAAAATTGGTACGATGTATATTAATTAAAATATTTTCTACATTATTTTACCAAATTTCTTTCAACATGGTAATATCGCGTCGAAAGAGCGATGTTGGTTTGGTAGCGATTCAATCATCGATCCACTTTCACACTTTACGGAGCCAAGTGCCAGCCCAGCGATGCTGCATCGATCTGAGTAAGTGGTAATCAGAAGGCGCCATGTTTGGTGAGTACGCTGTGTGCGGCAGAACTTCGCATTTGAGCTTCAATAATGTATTCTTGACAACTCCTGCATGGCAATTCTCGGCAACAGACTTTGCTTCTGTTAATCGCTATTACTGATCTATTTTACGACAATACATCGGTCAACTTAGTTAATTCACGTCGGCAGACATCGGCATTAACAGTTTCATTAGGTTTTAGGAATTCGTAATACACTTGAGCTTGCTGATCCCACCATATGCACAGCAAAACTTTGTAACCTGCAATATTCCGTTTCGTTGTCGACGTGGATGGCTCCTGACTCTTTGCGCTTGGAGTTATCGTGGACCCATTTTTTCTAGCCGCAATGTCACAATACGCTGCGGAAAGCCGATTTTGGCGAGGAAACGAGGCCCATGCATTATTGGGGTATGTACGTGCGTATAGCTTAGAGTAAAATTTTTTATATGCATAATAACTAGAGTGTATGGATATAAAGCTTAGCGTAAGATTTAATAAGTATATTGGCACAAACGACTTAAAGAAACATTTGGCTTAGCGACAAAGATCAATTAGCGAAGGCCCAGATTCGCAAATGCATCAGTTATTCAAATGTACAACAGGTAGCTTGAGTTTAGAAATAGGTAAACAGTTTAACCACGGAATAAAAATGAGCTGTTTGAACAGTATACCTACGCAGCTCAACATGCGGTTCGATATCTGCATAAGCATGAACGATTTAAAGGGAAAATGAAATCATAAATCTACGAACTATCTGAAATGTGTGCGGGAGGCACTGAACTTGTGAGTGAATTTTGCGAACCCGGTTTGTCATACGAGTAAGGTAAATAGGTAGACCATGGAATGCTGCTTAAAGATATAAAAAAAAAAAATTAACTGATTGGAAGGTATACGAATGCAGTTTAGCGAAATGTTTGCTTAAAAATTTATTATAGCATAGAATTTCTAGATTCAAAGGCAGATGTTTTAAACATATACATATGTGTTATAAATGTAAATGCTGGGGATGATTAAGGGAAAAGTATCCAATCACATTATTTGCTTATGGACATACGAATGGTTTGTGGCACAACATGGATATATATGCAATAAGTGTAATTAATTAGTTAAAATATCAACTGGTAATTTGTGGAGAAGATATTTACAATGTATTGTACGTGCGCGACTTACTTAACATTTCATATTGTCATAAAATTCGCTTTTGTAGGATACAGTCCGTATCGCTAGATCTTGGATATTTTGTTCAAGAGAAATACACTTCAAAGCTTTTTTATTTACAATTATATTCCTTAACAATAGGATCATTTATTTACAATCATGTTCCTTAAATGTAGGATTATTCACAACTTATTTTGGCCGTACTCTCAACTTGTATGTTCTTGTCCGACAAACTCTCCCTTTCACAAATATTCTAATTGTATACATTTTTACAAGCATATTACTATACCCAAATTAATGAATTAATACATGCAAAAAGGAATTGATGGACGGCTTTCCCTTTGGCCGAATGAAAGAAAATGTCTGGTAAATTAATTAATACATGCAAGAATGGAAAAGGGGTATGACGAATAAGTTCTCCCCTTTTACCTATTTTTACTTTTGAACACATGTCATGAATGCCTGCGGGTAAAGGTGGTAATTGATCAACAAGCACAGTGGAAGCCTTATGGCGGAAGCAGTCAGTTGATCAATTGGTGAGTCCTGACTACTGGGTGCGGCCCTTCGGGGAGTACTCGTGGTGGTTGTGGTTGGCGAGTTCCTAGCTAAAATGGAACAATGAGTGCAGCTAGGCCTCGCCAATCACCGGAGTGGGGTTTATTGTTCCATACACAATAAACTGATCTGGACTCTGGTGCTGTTTAGGCCCCTACTCTGTGGGGATTGTCTAACTCGCCAGGGGGCGTAGTACGCTTAAAAAGTGGTTTGGGCCACCGTGGGGTTAAGCCTTACAGGCAGGAACCCACGTTAAACCCTTGCCACAAATTCTATACCCAAATTCATAGTTTTTATATTTAATCCTTATCTGCTTTTCCGCTAATCGTTTTCATCGGCCTGCAGCTACATGACGCGCCTGCGAATGTGCATTTGGTTTTTCCTTCTTTAGGGAATTTATTATTCGGGAAAATTATTTAGCTGGAACTAACAGGATCTTGGATTTTCGTAACAATATATACAAGTGCGAATGCAATGAAATGCGTACGATTAAGAGTTTAACACTTTTGCTTAATAACATATGCACTCATTGCTTACCAACAATTTAGAAAACGAAATGTGTGTAATACAGTACCGATTTGAAGAACAAAATGTATGCAAAACTCAGAATGGACTACAAGGTGATGGGTTCGGGAAGGAGTATGTGTACTTTGAGAAGGATGGACTAAACGGTAGTAAAGGGAGAATACTGAGAGTATATAAAGGAATAGATAAACGGCAATAGAGAGGTAAGTGGGTTAATCACAAAACTAAATAATATTAACACAGTTGTAGTAGGGTCCTGTGCAATTTAGATCTTAATGAAGCGCTTTTTTGTGACAAGTCAACGCTATGTAGATACCAGTGGCTCTACAAATAAACGAAAACTAATTTTCATTAATCCTCTAAAATGGTGGATTCCACATTTTTCAGCGAATTTTTGTTCATCTTAATCCTTAGCGGCGCCAGTTGAGGAAGGCCAATTTTTTCATAAACCAGGTTTTTACTCTTTTCAAATAATTTGGAAAATTCCGCTGTCAACAAGTATGTACTTTTCATACAGACTTAAGTTATCAAATACTTGATTTTTATAACAATAGTAACATCGATGTAAGACTACATCGTGAATGTAAGTGCATATAATGGCTAAAATCGTCTTAAACTTATCGTTAGAAAATATTATAGTTTTATTCTCTTGGTTTACAAGAATCACCCACTGAGCAAAAAAGAAAAGTTTCTGTCATCCATGACAGGTATCAAAATGAGCGGTGATCTAATAACTAAGAGAGTATTATAGTTCTGCTGACAATGCATATTTATCCTCAGCGATAGTTTCTAAAATTGGGCCACCCGCCTTAGCGGTCGAGTAAGCAAAAGTCTCGACTAGCAACTCAATGGTAATGGGTTCAAATCTCAAGTGCGGTAGAGTTTTTAATAAAGCCGAAAGCCTTAGATGCTAGTGCTTTAAGACTTTTAGTCTTAGAATTTATTCTCTGGCTAAATTTATAATAATAATAATAATAATAAAATTGGGCCAGTATTATAACAAGTTTACGGAGCAACTTGCCTCCAAAAAAAAATGGAAAAAATAAGACGACTGTATTCGCATTACTTAAATTTACGCAGAAAATGCTTCTCATTTATTTAAAAAAATCATTCTAATAATCCAAATGAAATGCTATAAATAACTTCTAAAACCTCCTTTTGAAATATTTCGTTCTGGCAAGAATTTTTCTTGTGCACATGTGATAGGTATGTAACAAACTTTTCCGATCTATTTCATGTTATGTTCTTTTGCTCCGGTTTCTAGTTTTTCAAATAAATTAGTTTTTCTTACTAAGCTAACAAATGCATCGAAGCTTCTAAAATATATGAAAGAAGAATCATTACACGAGGAAATGGCTGGCACCTGTAACGCTGGTTTAAGTTATTTTGTAATATTTCATATGAATACAATCATTCATAAGGTTGGGCTGTCAATCTCACGCATTGAGGGATAATTTGTGCTGGACATGATGTTTGATGAAAAAGAGAAAACAAAAAAAAAAAAATGATTGAAGAGAAAAGAATAGATTGTTTCGAGGCACGTGAAAAAACTTAGTGAAATTGTTTTTTTTTTTTAAATTGCGGAAAAAGTGCATAATAAATTTCACTTATTGCATTTCAGGTATTTGCATTGAGAACATTTTTTTTCTTTTTTTCTGAAGAAGAAAAAGTATCTCTCTCTTTAAAGAAATATCTTCAAAATACTTGTCTGGAAGCTCTCGGAACTATCTGAGGCCACCAATAATTGATCAACTTTAGCTCCACGTGTCTCAATCCAAAATATTTCCACGGGGACCTCAAAAATTCAATGAATGGTCAGTCCGAGATAATTCGATTAGATGATCATAATTCCGCACCCGAAAACTTTACTTATAGGCTTCTCAATGCTCACCACGTCCTTTTACTTGAATATAATCAAATGAAATTTTGTCTTTTCCTTCGATTTGTGGAAGGCCTAAACGGTCTACCATGCGATTACATCGCTTCTGGAAATTGGCTTTAAATAATAGAAGATTGTTCTGTTTCGCCGTTCTTTCTCATGTTTATCGAAATGACGCACGACCGTTTGTTTTTGTTCAGTTATTTAGTCAAGACGTACTACGTCTGATTAACACTGGAGCGTCTGTTCCATGTTTTGTCTTTAACAATGCAACAAGGGTAGAAGCAGAACTGACGCTACTATCTCGCATTTTATATGTAACGAAGTTAAATATTGTATTACTGATCACAATTTGACGGAGGAACAAGTTAACAAATTAAGAGGTGTAAGAAGTGCTATTTCATTTTGCGAAAATTGAAGGATTATAGCATCGATACAGATAGCAATAAGCCTATCGAACAGAAATATTTCCCTGCATAACCTCCAGTTGAAAAGCTTATGCTTGCGGAGGTTGATTGAATGTAAGCTCTAATAGTTATAGAAGAATCTCAGAGCCCTTGGCCTTCACAGCTTACATTAGTTCTTAAGCCAGGAAAGACTCGATTATATTTAGATACACGAAAGTGAGTAAGGTGGCGGTTAAAGACGCTTGTCCCTTACCATTGATTAATGAGGTATTACTAAAGGCTGAATTTATCATAAGACTTGCCCTAAAAGATGCGCCCTGCGAGCTACCTCTAGTAGAGCATACGACAGAGAAGACAGTCTTTACAGTGCCTGGCAGTCCATTATATCAATTTGAGACAATGACACATGGGTTATGCAACGCACCCCAAACTATGTGTCGATTAATAGATAAAGTGTTCTCATCTCATCTACGTCACCAAGTTTTTGTTAACTTAGATGATTTGCTATTTATTTCTGCGGCTTTTAATAAACACCTCCATTGTCTAAAATCGTTTTATGTATAAGGACAGCCAATTTCACTATTAATGTAGAAAAGAGTAAGTTTTTGCGAAAACAACTTAAATATCTAGGATTTAGAACAGGTCATGGCAGCATACAAACAAATCTTGACAAAGTCCTTACCATTCGTGACTATCCTTTGCCATCAGTTATGAATGTTTACCACCCTTCTTTGCTATTCAAAAGTTCTGAGCTTATATGGAAAGCCATGAGTTTGAAGTTATTACGGATCACACTTCTCTCAATTGATTAATGGGTCAAAAAGATTTCCTCGGCCGATCGGCCAGATGATCATTGAAATTACAAGGTGTCAACTTCTCAAAAAGGTACTCAATACATTGTGCACGATTTGTTGTCACGCGTTTTCTTCGATGAATTGGAAGAAATTTATAACTTACACCTGGATAAGTGCTTTTTAGAAGAATTAACCGACTCCATCGAAATTGATTTGACATCAGAGACATTTCAATTCCCATTATAGGTTTGCGTAAGAGATAATTTTCAGTCCAAGCTGGAACAGTTACGTGATATAGAGATTCACCAAGATTTTATTTAAAAGTGAACGCTACGGGAGATACGATTCAAGAACAACATTCGTGGAAATTATGATCTTATGATCTTATTAATGATTTAATTAAACATGCTTACGAGCATCTATTGAGCGTTTATGGAGCCATAACTAAAACAAATCGCTAAAAAACAATTTTCTATTGACCAAAAATTGTTAAACAAACTTATGAGTTTGTTTCCATCTATGGCATCTTGTAAGCAGTCGAGAGCAACGAAAGTAACGCAGTCATCAACGGGCCAACAAATAATTTCCGTTGAACCTTTTCAAGGAGTGTATATTGATTTACGAAGTCCTTACCCTAAATCGTACTCTGGTCGTACAAGTGTTATTGTTGTTTTTGATCATTTGTCGAAATTGCACTTTCCCGAAGCTATCAAAATGCTTAACGCCCCAAATATAGTTGCTTTTCTGGAAAACGGTTTGGTTTACATCTTTGGCGTACGCGATCCTTCTTCTTTCCTAAGAAATAAAAAGAAGTTAAAATTGATTAAAGGAAAAGTTCCCAAAAATACTAGGAAAGCCTATACTCGGCATGCTGCCATCTACAATTTGTGTTCATGTCCTGTGATTTGTCAGGTTGGACAGAACGTTTTTAAAAGGAATTATTCCCAAAGTCACTTGATAGACGATTACAATAGCACCGCAGCCAATCAATTTAAAAATGCTGTGATCATAGCTAGGCGCGGTTCAACCTACTATGAGCTCAAAGACTTTAAAGGTGAGAAGCTAGGTATATTCCGCACTAAAAATCTGCGCGCATGATCAACTCAACGTCATTAATGGTCGTCTGGCGATGTCTGCCTTAGATAAATATTCACTATAAAGGAAAGACTTCTTTAAAGATACTTCATCACATAATTGGCCACAATGCATGTGTCACTTCAGCTTAGTTTCGTATTCGCCCAGCATATGGTTCTAGCTTTTGATGCCCTCGTCCACGCTCGCGCACGACACCTGGTCTTATATCTTTTTGTAATATGTTCTTTAAACTCAGAAGGTCGGGTTGTTAATCTCCCGTGTTGAGACATGATTGATGCTGAGCATAACGTTTAACGGAAAAAAAAGAAAAGTAAGGTAGCAGGTTTCGGGACACGTGGAAAAACTTGTAAAAATAAGGAAATTTCTCTTTCTTCTTAAAAAAATTGCGGAAAAAAGTGGATAATAAAATCCCTTATTGCGTAGAAGTATTTGCATGATTCAGGCGATTGATATAAGTAGGTAGTTTATGGGCATTCTGCCTCACTGTGCCATTTTTGTTAG
>NW_024003726.1:1328902-1351149 GCF_014805625.2 Glossina fuscipes
CTAACAAAAATGGCACAGTGAGGCAGAATGCCCATAAACTACCTACTGATATAAATGTGAAATGAACCAGCATGAGTCGAACATTGCGTTTCTCAAGGCTTTACATGGGCAGCAGACTCATTCTTTAATTTTCTTTAAAGAAACTTTCTCCTTTAAAAAGAAAACATAGTGAAAATAAGAATATTTTTTGCAAAGTCACAATTATATTAACGGTAAAGGGAATAAAAATTAGAATATTAAAATAAATATGTAAAAATGGGTGATGAATATTTATATATACAGTTATATTCATATGTATGCATATATATATGTAAAGAAATCTAGTCCTCATAATATGTACACTGTTAAGCAAAGCAGAGAAATACAATTGAAAGAAAAGTGCAATTACCCGATACACAATAATAAATGCTTCATTAATGTCTTGCGGCCCAGATTTCGTCATTGAGATAGAAAACGATTTTTTGAAACGGCATACCAACGCCAGGGTGAATAAGGATGCTGCGTTCGAGTTGTTGTCGTCGCGACCACTTTCAATGACCGCTAAAGTGAAAATAATAATTTCGTCACGAATTGTTCATGCTGAATTTTTGAGTTTACGAATCATTTACAGTACACAACAGCAATATTAATCAGCAGCAGCAAACAGTCGATATAAAAGGATCTTCATCGTATTTATTTTATGTATATAGCACATATATATAGTTTGTTTAGTACATAAAATATTTTTGATAATCATACATATATATTTACAATCCCTCCCCTTTTAATTAATGTTAAGATATTGATATTGTTTTTGCTATTGAAAGTAATATGAAACAAAAACGTAAACAAAACAAAAATGTGCTAATGCTTTTCTGCTGCATGAAAGGAAAACAGGTTAGAGGGTCATCGGATCCAACCTCTTCAAATGGCAGTTAAGAGTAGCTCTACAAATAATAAACTCAGTATTCGATAATTATACAGACGGATAAGAACTTTACAGACATCACAGCTGTGGCGCCCAACGTGGAGGAAATTGTATTCTAGTTACAACTTTTATGCAATCATGGGCCGAAGGAGATCCTAGGCATTGTAGGGTGAAGAATGGCCCAGGGTTTAAAATCCGGTAGGTAGGATCGTTTCGTCCGTTTGTTCTTATAAGCGTAAAGCACGAGTATTTCCTTTATATATAACCGTCTATGGAGTGTTCGTGTGGCAAAAATTTGCAATCCCCTATATCTCCCAAACTAACCAGTTTTTTTGCAATCTCTTATTTTTCATTTAAAATCTTGCAAAATCACTTTTCTACCCTAAGGTTATCCCCGTTGGTCACGTAAAAATCTCTTCTACATCAATCATGTTTTCCGTGAGTGAAGTAAACAGCTCATATAACCCAAGGGTTTATTTTTAACAAATATGATAATATACAACCACATGTTACAGTCCGTAATTCGATATTCAGACAAGCAGTAAAGATTTACAAACATATGCATTACAAATCCTATCAAGTGTAAATAAGAACTTTTTTCCCAGTTGCTTTAAGTTTTTAAAAAGGCGCGTTTTTTTAGTTATTTATTTGTCTGTTTACTCCAAGTTCACTAATTTCTTGAAAGTTTTTTATTGCTGTATATAAATTGCAATTTTTTCTTGTTTTATGCTTTGAGTCTGATAATTGCATGTAATTGTGTCAAATTACCATGCTTCCTCTTCTTATTCTACTTGCTTGCGTTGCGTAGATCTGTGAACCCCTACTTAACAATATTCGGGCCTGTCTTTCTGGTTGTGGAAGAATGGGCTGAAAATGCGCAACCAACTGCTCCCTGTGCCCAATGTGGCAAACGATGTTATTGGGATCTCAAAAGAGGTGGGCAATGTTAATTGGGAATTCGATTCAATCCCTTCGCAGCTCGGAGTGTTCAAACATTTCACGAAAAGTGTTCCTACCTCAGCAGCTTCAGCAGGCGGTCGATCAAATCACATGAAACTTCAACATAAGATTTCAAGAATTCTTTGATGGCGTCAACGAGAATATTATGAATATAGGAACTAGTCTTGGGAAAAAGATTAACTCACGCATTATCGACTTGCAAACGGCCATGAAATTGCTGGAGGGTGAGCTAAAAAAAAAAAAGAGTTCCTTCGAAATAACACAGAACCGTTTAACTCGTCATTATAGTCGTGCTGACATTATCAGGCTTGCCAGCTCAACTTGTGAATCTCCCGGTGCACGTGATTAAAATAGCGGCTTGCCTTAATATACACATTTTGAATGCAGACCTTAACAATCCCACTTATTTAAAAAAGAAGATTGAAATCTTGGCGAAATTTTATAGTGTGGCTGTGAAAGAGCTGTTATGGGAAAACTATCCTATCACACATCCGATATTTCTTTTGGACATCATTGCTTTTTGAACCTATATCAATGAATAACTACCGCTACTTTGCCCAAAGCTGAACTCTTTTACAGGAAGATTAAGAATAATGCTAAAATTACAAAATTCAATAACTTCAACAAAGATTTGCCCCACGATGGCACTGTGGTTTCGTATGACTTTTACATGCTTCTAAACAATTACTATGAAACGGAATCTTCCTCCAATATTTTGTTTATCCCTCTTATTATATCTCAACCTTTTTTGTGAAATTCATTACAGTTAGTTTTCTTATCTGCTGAGGTTTGTAGTATAGTTAGAATAACATTTAAGTGAATCTTCTAACCAATGCGGAATTATATTCTTACAAATGAAATGCGTTATTCTGATTTGGTGAATTTCTTGTAATAATCTTTCATTATACAGCTAATATTGTTGTGCTGAATATGCTGTAAGCTAGCTTCTTTGAAAATACTAACTCTGTGAAACATATTCCGTAATAGAAGTGTATTGGGAGGTAATAATGATGAGATAGATATAAACGCCATTAATGAGTTTTTCATGCAAAATCAACTAGATGTCCGCGATTCACCATCATTTTTTATTAATTTTAGAGGTTGGGGTTTTTCTTTCTCATTTCCGAATGTGGATGGAAATGTTCTTAATATCACTGTCCAAAAAATAACAGGTACCCCAATTGGTTTACACGGAGTATCCAACTTTTTTACATGATTTTTCCATACAAACCTAACTTTCTATTACAGGTCGTAAATATGATGGTGTTGAGCTTCAAATTTTTCAGGGAGTGTAAAATAGTTCGAATAAAACCCACACTTAAGCAGGGCTCCTCTTTTGAAAACAATAGTCTTCGCCCGATGAGCATCGTATTCTGCTTTTCCAAAGTTACGGACCATATCATGAAGGATCAACTTTATTCATTCTTGAATAACTGTAATGCCCTACATGATGCGTAGCTAGGCTTTCAGCCTGCACGTTATTCCTCGAATTACAACAGATCATGGCAGCACACAAACAAATCTTGACAAAGTCCTTACCATTCGTGACTATCCTAGGCTTTCAGCCTGCACGTTGTTCCTCAAAACCTTTAATCCCCGAAAGGAGCCCATTAATGGTAACATCAATGTTGGTAGGCGCTGTGTTCTTCTCGCTCTCAATATAACAAGCATTTTTCAGCGTCCCATACGCTAAGCTTATTAAGAAATTGTCTGATGAATTCAACTCTTCCCGGGCTGCCTGTAAGCTTATGTGATAGTATATTTTGGATCGAAAAGAGCTTGTTTCTGTGAATGACTCTTTTCTGACTGACGCTATGTCTGGTGTACAGCAAGGTTTCATTTGGAACCCATTTTGTTTAATCTTTTCGTAAATGGTCTTGGGGATTTGGTTGTCCACGACCGCTTTTTTTGCAGATGAAATCTATCCTCTTTATAGAAATAATCCAAACAATTTACCTATGTTACAAAACCAAATTAACGAGTCTTTAGCAATTATTAAGTCCTAGATGATAGATGATACCGTTTGCGTTAACTCCAGTAAGACTAAAGCCTAATTCTTCAATTCTCCCTTCATATACATATTCAACGACATAAAAATATGTGTGCATTCCATTGATCTTGTAGATTCAATGCAAACTCTTGGGGTCACCTTTAATCGCAAACTCAACGTTAAGCAACACATCGACAACACCTCTGCTAAAGTTTGTCTTACGCTTCCAAAGTTGTACAATCCAAATCAATATCAGTCTCAAATTACACGTACCATTTCCCCTTCCCTCATTGTGGCGCATGTCAATTACTGTATTGAAGTCTTTTTTTCAATGCAAAAGGTACAACTTAGATAGTAGTTAAAGCATTGTTAACCGTATAACCGTTTATAGCACCAAACTGAGAGACCATATCTCCTCCTTCGTTTATGCTTTCATAAAATTCTCCACTCCTGGCAAAACAACTTTATCGTTGAGCCTTTATGATGCGGGGAACAATCCAAATCAACTAAGAGTTTCTAACAAAAATTGCGGATGAAAGTTTTAATGTTAATTATGAAATCGGCTATAGGACTTTTTTCTGGCCCTTTCAGAAGTGTACCTTTGACAGATGCGAGAAAAGCCGCACATTTCAACAAAACTTCTTCAAGCAAAAAAACTCCAACTTGACCACTGTTATTGTCTGGGGATTACAGACTAATGTTAAAAATTGGTACAAAATTTATTATTATCCAAAAACCTGTGACGTTAAAAACTTTGAACGCTTTTTTCTCGATGCACGATTCTCCAAGATAGCCTCCGACACAACTATCATATTTTTTATTTTTCTTTATAGTAATTTTAGAGAGAAATACATAGTGTGTTTTCGTTGAAAAGTTAGTTTATAATTAGTTTATATAAAAGAGGTCTTTTTGCGGTCGACAATTGACCAAAATGATAGTCTTTCATTTAAATATTTGCCGATCACGCAAAAATTAATAGTTTTCCAAAATCGTACAATTTTTCGAGTTATAAATATGCAGATGTTTACAGATTCAAATCTGCACCATTTCGCTCGTGGCCGCACAGCTTCTTATATTAAAGATGCTTAGGAAAAATGGATTTAGTATCGCCATTTTTAGCATTTTTCATAATTACTTTTTAATACTTAAATATATTCATAATAATCTCCTCCTGCTCTTCCATTTTAAAAAAAATTTGAATATATGGTTTTCTAGAACTTCTAGAACTGCGTTCAATTAGGTTCTTGCAATTGCCCTAATTTCTTTTATTGTTAAGAAAGCAAAATTATAAGAAGGAACACAAATAATTAAATGGGTTCCCCTATGTCGACTGAAAAATGTTTTTCTGTAATCGGACAACGACCATATAGTTTTCCTTTTTATATGAAATAAACCGATACGTTTATAGAAAACAACAAATAGCAAAATTATATTCGGCTGCGACCGAATCTTTTAACACCCATCACAAATAGTTATTCTGAAAACAGACAAAACAGAAGCAACAAGTAAACTTCCATACTCTATAATATTGCGCATTAAGTTATGCGCAAAACACCTAAGAAGCCGAGACGTTCTCAATAGATATGAGGACTCTCCCACTGCACAACATAAGGTCGAGTCCTTTTACAGATTGTATCACTACGTCTGTAAATCTTCTCTGTCTGCCTAAGTGTCGAACTACGGAGTTTATAGTTTTTAGTGCCACTTAAATAAGATGGAATATTGCTGTTGTGTTTAGTTTGTAATGCTACTTAAAGAAGGTAAGATATTTTTGTTGTGTACTTTAAATGTTTCGTAAACTCAAAAGTTAAGCAAGAAAAATTAGCGAAAATGGTCGCAACGCCAACAACTCGAACGAAGCACCTTTATTCCCTCTGGTATTAGCACACTGCTTTCAGAAATCGTTTCCCATCTCTATGACGAAAATGATGTCGCAAGATATTAATGCATTTCTTTGCTTTGCTCAACTTTGTACATATTATGTACAACCAACATGCTTTATCAAATGCTCATATATATATTTTTTTTGCTATAAATATAAAAAAATTCGCCTTTACTTCTTTAAAAAAACAAAGAATGAATCTGCTGTTCCTGTAAAGTTCTTGAGAAGCACAATGTTCATCTCCTGCTGATCCATTTCACATTGTTATCAATAGCATGAATCATGCAAATATCCCCAAGCATTAAGGAAATATTGTTACGCACTTCTTCCACAATTTTTCTAAAAAAAAAAGATCAATTTTATTGTTTTGACAAGGTTTCTTACGTGTACAGTGTTCTTCTCGCTCAAAGGCCATGTTAAGCCTTCTGCAGGGTTGTATTTGTGGTAAATATCACAAAATATAAAACCCAGTGTTACATGATTTGGCTCACTTCTAATACCCACCTGCGTGTAACGATTACCAATATTTTTAAAAATTTGAAGAAAATATCTTCACTTTTTGGATCATGAGTACGCGTACCAGCAATTAGTGGACGGGTGGACTGAAAAACATTTCTAGAACGATTCTGATGTGACACTAATCCATAACATGTAAACTATGTGTGGTCTCTGAAGTTTACTTCTGGTTGCTACATTTTGACAAAAGAATGAAATTTTAATATCTGCAATATTGAGTAGGCGTGGCCGACTTTTGTCCGTTTTCGTAGAAAAGTTGCACGCCCGTTTGGAATTGATGGTGATCAAGAATGTATATGCCTTTGCCTTTGAGGCTTCCTTGTGGGTGCTGCGAACGTTTTGACAAATGAATATACTCCTGATTCTTCCCTGATGGGTATAAAAATCTTGATGCGGCTTATTGATTTTTCAAATATTTAAATACATATCATTTCTTTTAATTTTTACAAAAGCAACTGAATGAATTGCCGGTAAATACATTGAAAATATCTGTTATAAGTAAAAGTCTTCATTGTTTTTATTTAATGTTCGTTGTTCAACCAAGTTTAAATTATTCACACTTTATGGCCATATACTATTTTTGTATACAATTTTACTGCTTCTTCGTCTGTTAATTTCACTTATATCCAAGTTCTTCATGTGCAAGGTTGTAGATAGCAGCCACGACGTATTCTAAACGTAGAAATGTGCAATCTGACTGTAACATATATAAAAAAAAATATATACCATATAATATAACGTATAATATAACGTACACTATATATATATATATATTATACTTAATATAATTAATATGTACATATTATACATATACATATATGTATGTATATATACGTTATATTATAGAATGTATATATATTATAAATATATATACTGTACATAATATATATTTAACAAAAACACGTCATATCGTCCAACATGAAATTTGATTATTTCTATTAATGATTCAAATATACAAAAAAAAAAAAAAAATCACTTTCGGGCTTATAGATAGATATTCCTTCCTAGTGCCATAAGAGTCCATAAATATACTATAGATATATGATAATTTTAATAATTTAGTGTGAAAAATATGATAACTATTTTCACATGGGAGAGTTTTTCTAATTATCGTCGCTTGTTTCCCCATTAAGAATTTGATTGAAGAAAGGATTAAGAGCTTTCACGGCAACACCTATAAAATACTAACGTTATAACGCATCGTCAAATCTTTTCATTGACTGCCTTACCTTTACCAACTGTTTGAGCTGTAGACTCTCGCCATCTTCTGAATGTATCTTGCGGTATGACATCATATTCATTGAGTTTAATGAAAAGATCACTAATCAAATCTATGCAAGAAAAATAAGCACATTTAAAAACAGTTTTATTTACAAATAAAGCAACGATTCAAACGATAATATCTGACCTAAAATATTTAAAAACAGTTACATGTGCTATATCTGTTTGCATAAAAATACATTTCTTTTGTATACTTTCCTTAACTAAAATAATTACTAAACTAAATTGAACTGACAATAGTAAGAAAGCAATTTTTCCAATAAAGATATACAAAAATGTAATTAATGTAATTAAAAGATTTATGCCTTTAATTTAACAAAAACCATATGGGTGTATAGATGTTGCAGAGATTAGATTGGGGAAAATTAAAAGCAGGATGTCTTTAATTGCTTTCTGCGAAAGATGTTTTGCGTACATTTTAGGAACAAATTTTTATAAAAATTTAACTTTGAAGTGTGTATACACTTTATACCAAAAGTTTATAACTTTTTGAATATTCCATATTCCAAAATTTAACATATACATAAATTGACAGCGAGAAAAAAAAGGAGAAAACCGCCAATACGTGATTTCATTCGCAACGAGCGTAGTAATAGGAAGATGTGGATGGACATTTCAACATGTGTTTTAAATAATGAACCATATACATTCTGAATGACTCTTGTGTTTGTAATTCTTTTAATTTAAATTTAGGTCATCGACAATATCACGAATTCAGTAGATAGATGCATTTGTAATGTATATGGGATCGCTGAATTTTAGTTCTTTACATAATGAAGTGACAGAATACAGTAAACAGCTAACAAAAAGATTGTGCAGAACTTACGTCTTGGATGTTCTAAATTATGAACTAGCAACTGCAGTGCATATAAACATTCTAATTCTCGTTCTTCTTTTGAATCAATATAACGTATCAATACAGGTATGCACTTTTTTTGAAAACATGGCGCGTCTAGCTTATAGTTGCTGGAGTCTTTAATAGCAAAACTTGCGAGTGTTGTTGTTAAACCTCTGATAAACAGTTTATCGACGTCAACAATGTTTCCCTAAAAATATATCGCATTAACTTTTTTCTTTTGCCTTTTTTAAATATGGATTACGTTAATGTAATCAATGACATTATCAGCGTTGGCGTCTTCTTTCAATATTTGTTCAATATGATCGAACATTCGAGCGTAACGCTTTTCTTTTGTTTCCCTTGTGTCTATTTCGGGGTGGTATTTGTCGTTTTCAACGAACTCAAATTTCTAAAGAAAAAATATGATAAAACGTAAAATTAGTAAAAATGCAAAAAAAAATTATTTTTCATAATTGAAAATGATTTTGTTACTAACGTTGCTTTGTATAAATGTTTCGATTTCAACTTCAGGTATATAATCGGACCATTTCATATTGAATTTTTTGAACATACTTCTTGTAAAACTGGGACCGATTTCACGAGTGCAATATTGTAGATATGTTTTAAGGAACTTTTTGCCCATCTCACAGTTACTCGATTCGGCTTTTCTCAATTTCTCCGTCCACAAATCGTGTATCGTTAAAATTTTTTTGACAATTAGCGGACCTGTGGAGCATTTAAATAGATTTAATTTTGTAAATAAATTTATTGCTCGAGTACTACTTGCCGGTGAATTCAAGGATGTATAAGTACATGTCTGGGACATCAACTATTATTTCATTAGCAATACTCGCAAAATGCTCGTAAGCTAAATTAAAATGGTCTATAGAAAGGTAATTTCTTTCAATCAGGTATGCAATGCAATTAGATAGAAGTCTTCTATGAAAAGAACCAACGTCACGCAAATGCAAATAATCTGTAATAATGTAGTATAATAGGCCGCATAATTGGGATTGTCTTATTCGTTCTATGCATGTAACAGTTAAAAAATCGATTTGTTTTGAATTGGCCGCGTTTTCTACAATTTCCGAAACTACTGATTTAATTAATTTTAAATCAGCATCACTAGGTTCTTCGAATACAGCTTCTGGAGGAGAGCTTAGACCCGTTTCGCAAGCTATGTGAACATGTTGGTGTTCTCGTTGCAATTGTTGATATTGTGCAACAGATTGATCATCATCTGGTTTATCACAGCTAACCGAACTTGAGCCTGATCCAGGAGGAATTGCGGCAAAACTTGTTGGCTATTAAATAAAGTTTATAAATTTAATTAAGGACTTCATAAATTACGTTCGCTACAATACAGACCTGCTTTCTGGGAAAATGAATAAGTATACAATGTGAAACCATAATATTTCTGAGAAGAATCGAGATTGATATTTTCGCGAAAGTTGTTTAAGTTAATCTTGTGGATTTTCTTATATTTGCCGTAGCAAGTTCAGGGATCCGTAAGATCTCCAAGAACGGGCATATATTGCAATTCGTATTTAAATTATGCAGGCTTATATGCACGAAACGTTTTTCAAAATTAAGTTTCTTTCTATTTTCCTTAAGAAAGTAATATTAAAAAACTATATGTCCAATAAAAGGAATGTTAGGAGAAATGCAATGAACGAAAAAGGTTCTACAATTTTTCAAGTTTTTCTTTGCAACGAGTAATTTAACTCACGTTAAGATGCAAAAGATTTTACGCTTTGTTTGGGAAGATTAGTTAACTTTAAAACAGGCTGCCTTCTAATTGTTTTGCAAATTGAGTGGATTTTTTGTAAAATAAGATAACGTACCTTGCATGCAAGTCTTGGCGTAGAAGATGACTGTATATATTTCGAATGACTAGCAGATTTTTGCATTGATGTAGTTGTTGTCATATTCCGCATAGGTTGAGAAATTCGAGAAGATGAATGTTCTCTAGAAGCTTGTGAGGATCCGCTTCGGGGCAACAAACCTTATTATTGAAACATTTTTAACTACAAGCTGAAAGTGTCAAAATATCTATAAGATACCTCGGTCGTATCGATCTCGTTCAGTTGAGCCCTTATTGTGTGTGTGTGTGTATGCTGTTTTTTGTCGGCTACCACTTTTATTTGAGTCTAGTACTGATAAAGCGGCGAAGGAATTGGAAGGTATTGCTATAGGTGTGGATTTAGGCCATTGGAATTGCTGAACACCCCCCATTTTTTTGTTTGTAATATCAAAATTGTGCTGTAAAATAACATGAAACAAGTTTTGGAAGAAATTAGGATAGATACATGAATATTTGAGACAAAATTTACCAGAGCTCCAAGTTTATTTGGATCAACTGCTAGCGGACGGCTGCCTTTTCCTGTTTGTACATGCCAAATGCCTTCGTTTCCACTTGCGCTGTGACTGCCAGAACTCATGTGCTGGGTACGTTTTAAGCTGCTTACATCACCTCTTTGACTATGACTGCCATTATAATTTAGACGGTTATCCCCAAAACGATTTATACGATCATCCCTTTTGCCACCACCACCGCTAAGCCCACCAGCATTAGATAATGAAACGCTATAATTATAATATTCTTCATTTTTCGCCTCGTTCTCAATTTGATCTAAGGTAGTGGGTGTTTCATTGCGCGCGCGTGCAGCAGATTTCCATTTATTTTTTCTTAGATCTATCACATCTTGTAGCATAAAGCGCACACGTGAACTGATCTTCGTATTTTCGCTTTTCGATGCTATGGCTTGCATTCGCTGAATCACACCATCGAGCGTATAGAGTCGATTTTGTTCTCTAGGTAGCAGATTTTGTTCAAGTTTTTGACCAACTGTGGTCAACAATTTACAGAGACATTCAAGCATATCTTCGTTATCGGGATATTTAATTAAACTTTCGATACAAGTGACGACAATCTTTCCGGCTAAAATTGATATTTTGAAAAGCTCTCCTATAAAACGTACCGTGCCGCCAGAACGACGCCGAATTTTCCTTTCTTCTTCTTCAAGAAGTGCTTCTAGCTCCACTTTTTCATGAGAATCTTTGCATTTTTGAATTTTATCTCTTATCGGCTTAAGCTTTTGCTCTTTTGCTTTTGCGTCAATTACGTTGTAAGTAAATTCACGTTCCGTTTTATCCAAGAGTGCATTGCGAAACTGTACCAAATGTGTTTTTGTTCCAGACTCCATTTTCTCATCTTTCGCCTTTACTTCAGAAATTAGACGTGCACACAAACGAGCATAGCAAACTGAAAAGTTAGGTTCATCTATTGCCTTTTCAAACACAAGTATCATCACAGCTTCCATTTTCTCCATTGTATCTATCTTCAATTCCATAATTTCTTTCACAAGAGGATCAAACTTTTCTGGTGTAAGCTTATTTAATATACCCCGTACGCGCCGCACAAGTTCTTCTTTCTCGCGTTGCGATTTAGCTTTTGGATCGTTATCGATTTCGTTAGTTTTTAGTAGTATACGTGGACGCCAGGCATTAGCAATTTCGTTAAGTTGCACATCTTGATTTAGTGATAAATTCACATGTATCATAGGTTTAGAATCTTCAGTAATATGGGCACCTCCGGTACTCGAATTAGAAACTTGCTTAGTATAATTCTTCGAGAAAGAGCTGTTTCCGCCAATTGAACCCACCAAGGGTTGAAATTT
The DNA here is from genome assembly GCF_014805625.2 of Glossina fuscipes. Taxonomy (NCBI): domain Eukaryota; kingdom Metazoa; phylum Arthropoda; class Insecta; order Diptera; family Glossinidae; genus Glossina; species Glossina fuscipes. The sequence goes on from NW_024003726.1 coordinate 1,340,957, forward strand.
TTTATTGGCATTGTTAACTGCAAACGCTGGCATTAAATTAAAACCTGGCAAAATAGATGTAATTTTAATATCAGGTTGTATACGCGAATTTTTAACATCGCGCAAATCCATTAATTGTTCTCGGTTGTATTTCTTTCTGCTCGTAGAAGAATGATTGGGTGATGGCATTGAAAACGTTTTGGTTGTGAGTGAGGTGTCATTACTAAAATTTGTAGATTTCTCTAGCGGGCTTACTAAAACATTGCTTTTGGCATAATTCACATGTATATCCTCATTTTTGGATGTCTCTATCAGTTCTTTGATATTTTCGTTATTGTCAAGTTTGGACGCAAACGCAGAATTAGTTTCATTGAGGTCGGCTTCACAAACTCCAATTTCGATAGCTATTACTTTTGCTGTATCATCACAGATGATACTAGAGTTATTAAAACCTTTTGAACTTTTTTCAAATATATTGTTTTCACTTTCTTCTGCGGAACCGTTATTTGGAGTGTCGAGAGGTGATGTAAAATTGTCGTTAGTTTCCACTAAGGATATGGTTTGCTTTTGGGTTTGTTGCTCATTCCCGCTGACAGTATTCCGTGAACTTGTCAGCAATTCCTTTTCGCCTAATTTCGTAGTGTGTAGATTACTTACTCCACCAACACAACTTTCGTTAGTAGCACTCTCATCATTTAGGCAAATTTTTCTCGATGCCCGCTCCAATTTGTGATCAACTTTTCCCAACGTGAGAGAATTTAAGGTGAGAGAATTTTCTGATGAAGATGCACCCCCCATTTCAGAATCTCCTAACTGCTGATTCGCTGGTATTACCTGTGAACTTTTATCCACCGTATAATTTTGTGTTATGATTTCTTGATGAATATTCTCGGAATTTGTTCCAATTGCTGACTCATTATTTCGTGGCTGCTTTCTTGCCTCTTCATCCGGTTTCGCTATAATATAATATGCCACCAGTAATAAACAGACAATTACCTCATCGAAATATATGTACACACATTTTTATTTCCATTATGCATATCTCAATCAAAGATAAATATTTGTTGTTATACGTTTAAATATGTAATATAGATCAGGAAGAAATGTTTACGACTAAAAATGTTATAAACTTTGTCAAAGATTGTTGGCATGACGGCGGTACGTTTTTAGCATAGAGCCATTACCTAACTTGGTGGTATTTTTTTCCCGCATTCTATATAGGACTCGCACAAAGAACTCGATAAAAATGTTACAAAGCTCCTTGGCTTACTTCGCAGAAGATATGGTTTCTTTAATTTCAAAATAAAAAAAGTAAGAAAGTTTTATTTGACCGAGGTCGAATCTCGTATACTCACCACCACTCATTTACCGCCTAGCAGTGAGATAAAACTGGTATTGTAAGTTTTTGCCCGCAGATTAGTATTAAAGAGTTTTAGAAACTGCAGGTATATTACTATCAAGTTTTGTTTAGAATAATGAAATTTTTTTATCCTATTTGTTATTCGACTTTGTTATTTTTTTATGGAAGCGATGACGAGCCGTAAATAATTTTTTCTCTAGTTATCTATTACGCCCATCAATATTTAATAATAAGAATCAATACAATTAGCTTCCCTCATTCTACCCTCGAAGCTTGGGTGCCTTATTTGATACTCATATTGACTCATCTATTTTGAAAAGATTAATCCGCCTTACAATGACATTTTTCGTCCTTTTTAATGTAAAATTAAAACATAGGTGGTCGCATTCTACTTTCAAAATCCCTTTATTTTATGCTCAACTGATTGTATTGTGAAAAAATGAAATCGCCGCGTTGGGGGGTGCACAATATTTACTTTACAATTGAACAAGTGCTAAACGAAAAATATACCTTCACATGAAAAATGTATTGAACCATTTTCAAGATTGTATTGTGCTTACCTTTTGGAGCAACAAGTGGAAACGTTAAAAATGTAAAATTCTAACGCTTATAACTTTGCGTGAATTGTTCCGATTTTTCTCATTTTTGAACGTGAATAATAGGTTCTTCCATTATGTGAATATAGAAAGTTTCTATCCTTCATAATTTATGACTAATGAGCAAAAACTCACATATTTTTGCTTAGGAAAACAGAGCTGTGTTCAGATTACACTGTGCTCTGGAGATGTATGTCAGCTAATTTAGCATCTGCGAAAAATTCCAATATTTCTACCAAATTGGAAGCCGATATCTTAATTTTTGCGACTAGGAGAGTACGCCACACAACATCTTACAAACAGACAGGCTATTGCTAATCGGTTCGGAATTTGACGCTGACCAAGAACGTATTTAGCTTATAGAGACGGGGGTGCTCCTTTTAGCTATTGCAGATATTATGGCAAAATAAATATACCCCCATTCTTCAATGGAGGTTATAATGAATAAAAATATTCCAAAAAATTTTTGGTTTTCCTAATAGTTACAATAAAAACAAACGAAAATGAAGTTTACTAAATTAGTTACTAATATAAGGTTTTTGTGTTAGTTTTTCCGCGTGAGTATCTTCATACATTTTTTCGCTAAACTTTCTGTTTTATAACAACACATTTGTGTTTTCTTTATGGCTAGCCTGTGCCCATAAAGCAAAATTTTGGCATAACTTGGAAATACTAGGTAAGTTATACAGAACTGAATTTGTACTGGGAGTAATATATTTTGCGAGTTTGCCGATTCAGGGTTGTCGACGTCGAATACACACTCGACTCCACCATCCTTTTCGATAGTGTTGCTTGGTGAATTTATATGAGTCGCTTGCGGTCAAATCGAATGGAATTTTCTAGTTGCCAACAACGTTGTGTTTGTAAAGTAAATAATTATATAATCAAACCAATAATCTAAATAGACTACATTTCATTTATCTAGCCTTTTATGTATTAAACAATATACTCTTAAATAACCTTTCAATTCTTCGCTTAATATTAGGTAAAAATTTGTTTGCTACATTTTGAAATTTCCCTCATTAATATGACAAGTAGGCTTTATATTCATTTAGCGTAACCAATATGTGCATTTCTTAACGACATTTTGCTTTATTTTACCATGAAAATATTATTTGACACCAATTTTATCGTCAAATGGATTTTCATTCGACACTGACAAAAATCGTGTACATTGTTGACAGCTGCAAACTAGCTATTCGAAGCGTCAAATCGACGTCAACAGCCAAAAATCCAAATGCAAAAATTAGCGTCAAGTTTGTGCTGATTTTCTAATAAAAATGTAGGTTTATTGTAAAAAATAAGAAAACTATATTCGACAGAACGTTTTATATTCATTATAAACCAAACAACTGGAGGTGTTCGCAGTTTATGTGCACTATAAGCGTATCATATGACAGGCCCATATTGATTGGGTCCATTTTCAAGCAACGTCATTATGATTCGAAAATTAATTGTTGTTTACCGTTATCGCTTGCCAAGCTTTTGCATGTTTGCGATGGCTTAGGGGTTCATTTGCAATTTGATCCCGTACTGGTTGTGGGTATGACTCTATGCTAGTTGTGTACACGCTTTTTTCTTTTTTTTTTCCTTCTTATTTGCTTTATTATACTTACACTAGGTTTTAATATTAATTAATATAAGATTTACTTTAAAAGTCAATTGAACTGGACTGTCAATTTGTTTTAGTCGACTTTCATGTATAAGTAAATAAAATAAGTAAATAAATAAATAAAGTAAATAAATACCAAATTCCACATAACAACTTCCAATGTTTCTGCCAAATTTCAGGCCAATGTCCTTATTTTTGAGAGGAAAGTTGATCACAGACATTACTCCCGCTACCAAAGGAACATGCTTAAATTCAGTCAGAATTTGATGCAGATTAAGCATATATATATATTTACTTTATGAGAACTTTGAAGCGTTTTAAGAAGATAAGCAGACCGTCACATTTCATGGTGTGTGTAAGGAAATGGTACGAGTTATATTATTCAATCTACCGTCTATCATCAAGTATTGCCGCTCCTAGCTCTCAAAAAGAATGTGATTTCCGTGTAGAAAGCACAACCGTGCTTTTAAGACTTTTTGTCAAAAGAGATTGCCTTGCGTGAAAAGACAACAAAGTTAAGATCTGTCTTAAACCAGACAGCTGCAGCTAACAACAGGGAGAATAGCACGCTCCAAGCCAGCATTGCTAACATTTCCTAGGATAGCTTTTCAATATTTTATTTCTATCAGCTCTTTCAGCATATTACGCCCAGTAATTTCGCCCTAAGTGCATCAGTTCCTGTCCCGATTAAAAAGCAAAAGTTACGTTTACGCATATGTTTCTTGAAACAGAACTCAACTTGTTGAAAGGTCCCAAAAAGTTTGCTTTGTACACTTTACGAGATAACTCTTGATAGTATGAAAAGGTTAAAGACAGAAGGCTCAGATGGAAAAGTTAGTTTTATACACTACTATATAGTACTAAGTACGGCTACTTTCTGAAAACAGTGAGACCTTACTAAATGTTGCGAAAGAAGAAGACAAACAGAAGAAGTTAAACATTTTCCCCATTAATACCAGGAATTTTTTCACAAGGCGGTGATGTGTTATTGCTTCGACCGAAATGATATTTTAAAATACAGCGAATTCTTGCAAAATTGTAGTATAAGTGTTAAGTTTGTGAGGTAACGTCCAGAAAGACTGCCTTTTATTATAAAAACCTATGCAAAATTGATTTAATCTTGTGTCTGTCTTCTATTCGCTCTATAGTTCGTAATACTTGAAAATTTTAAAGAAATTTTGTGCACCGACGTGCTTTGGCACATGAGGGATCCTATTGAAAATGGACTAGTTCACATCGCTTTTGCAACCGCTTTCCACACAACGTCTTCGTTTTAAAAAGCTGTTATACGAAAAAAATTTTCATTTTCAATATTCTCGAAGAAAGCGTTTCGGTATACTAATAGAACCTTTTGTACGAGAACTAAATATTCATACAGTAAAAAGAGCTCATTTTTAATATTTTATAATAAAAATTGGTGACAAATAATTAAAATTGGATAGGTATATTTTGATACCACAATTTATAAAGGTTCTAATGAAAAGCAAGCCATAATATGGTAAAGAAGCATAATTTATAGTATTTTTTCGACGAAAATACGTGAAGATTAGTAAAATAAAATTAACTTGAATGCAAGTGGTGTAGAATATTTAAGGGCGGACTAGCTCCTTTATAATGATTTTGCGTGTTTTCGAAATTCAGATAGTTTTTACTGAACTAAAAATTGTCGGGAAGTTTGTTTTAAATAAGTATGAACTGTCAGAATATGTCGCGCCAGGTTGCGCTTTTCGTTTTGTCTTTTGTTTACCTAGTTTGTTTACCTAATTTGTTTCATTTGTATAGGCTTTAAGGAAACGTTTGTATCGATTTCAGTGATTTTAAAGATGAATGAAAAAATTTTGTTAAGCATAATTTGGGAAAAAATTTAAGCCTTAAAGCTTTGATCCCCTAAACTGAAAAGGAAAATAACATCATAAACTAAGCTAGTTGATTTTGGAAAATAAAAAACAAAAATTTAACGAGAGCAATGAACACAAAAAACGCATGAACAAGCATAAATAGTCGCTGCGTGATCGTTTTAAGAGAAACTTAGTACAATATGGGATAATCAAATTATATATTTATTGTTTACACGCTATAACAGTCTTGGCATTATTTTATTTCCATCAAGATTGCTTGCCAAATTATTTTGGAAAATCATACAGCGTACAGAAATAATTAACATTTGTTACAGAGGTAGTGTAATTATTCGAGTTACGTCTCTTACTTACTTACTGTACTTATTCGAGTTACATCTCGTGTTTGAAAATTCACATACCTTATCATCCATCAATATGCATTTCCTTTCATCATATTAATGATGGTTTGTTGGAATGCCTTAATGTGCCAACTCAAACTTGTTTAAATAATTATTATGATTTTCATAAAATCAATATTGTATTACTAAAACATCGTCTTTCACATCTGACGCTTGATTTCTCAACCGGTAGTATTGAAAACTTAATGCCATCGTTCTACAATACATTAAATCTAGCTATTGCTGCATCTGTTCCGATCAAGCATTGTCGACCTCGAAGCAGATGTCCCCCGTGGTTTAATAAGACAATTAAATATCACAAGAATAGAAAAAACTCGCTATTCAAAAAATATTCGAAAAGTGGCTCTGCGCTCGACTATGTCGCTTACTCGGTGGCGAGGCATAGATTTAACTCCCTCAACCATCATTATTACTGCAGATACCTTCAGTTCATTAAATCCTCTCTGTTTGCTAATCCAAAATTCTTCTTTAAATTTGTTAACTCTAAAAGAAAAATTTCCACATATCCCTCTCATGTTTCTTTTAATGGCTCTGGTTCCTCGGATGATTTTGAAATCTCAAATCTATTTGCTGAGTATTTCCGACGAAACTTTTCGATTGCTAATTTTGAGTTATCAGGAAACTACCCATATCCTATAACTAACTCGGTTTCAATACCTAACTTGGTTATTTCGGAAGATGATGTTTTCAAAGGGTTAAGTTCTCTAAAATACAGTTGTTCGCCTGGACCTGATGGAATTCCATCATGTGTACTTAAATCTTGCGCTGACGAGTTGTGTGGTGTGATCTCAAAGATTTTTAACATGTCCTTGTGTTCAGGTGTTTTCCCTTCATGTTGGAAGAGTAGTTTCCTTATTCCTATCCACAAGAGTGGAAGTAGACAATTTGTTGAGAACTACAGAGGCATAGCCAAGTTGAGTGTCTTGCCCAAGTTGTTCGAGCGTATTGTGACTCAGCATTTAGCCTTTGCCATTAATTCGTATATTTCTCCGCACCAGCACGGCTTTCGGAAAGGGCGATCTACAGTCACCAACTTGTTAGAGTTTACCTGTCATGTTTTCAAGGCTTTTTCTAGTGGCTCTCGCACAGATGTTATTTACACTGATTTAAGCAAAGCATTTGATTTGGTTAACCATAGACTACTTATCTTTAAACTCCAAGCCTCTGGTTTCCCACCCTACTTAGTGAAATGGATAAGCTCTTATCTGCACAATAGATCCTTCAGAGTTTTGTTTAACTTCATTAGCTCGGATGAATTCCCCGTTACGTCTGGCGTACCTCAAGGAAGTCACTTGGGTCCCATTTTATTTAGTTTATACATTAACGATCTCCCATCGGTGGTTAATTCCAGCCAGATCTTAATGTATGCTGATGATGTGAAACTGTTTTCTTCCTTCTCTGTTGAATCGCAATCACATCAGCTTCAAGGTGATTTAGATAATTTTGTTGCATGGTGCTCTTTGAATCTCCTGAAACTAAATCTGAGTAAATGTAAGAAGCTTTCATTCTCAAGAAGAAAGTCATTCATTACTCAGTATTTCATAGATTCGCATAAGTTGGAGGACGTCGATTCGATTACGGATTTAGGCGTCCTATTTGACCATAGGTTACGTTTTAACTTGCATATTGAGCTCTCGATTAGCAAAGCTAGGTCCGCGCTTGGTTTTATAAAAAGGTGGTCCAAAGAGCTTGATGATCCCTACATTACGAAAAGGCTGTACATGTGTTTGGTTAGACCCATACTCGAGTATGCCTCAGTTGTGTGGTCTCCTTCATATAGGTGCTACGTAGATTCAATTGAATCAGTTCAAAAGCAATTCTTGCTGTTTGCCCTTAGAAATTTGGGTTGGGATCCGATTGCCTCTCTTCCTCCGTATGAAAATAGGTTGCTTCTGCTGTCCCTACCGTCTCTTGAGAAACGTAGATTTGTTCTTGGCGTTTCCTTTCTAATTAAAGTAATAAATGGTGCTATTGACTCGCCTTCATTACTTGGTGAAGTAAGCTTCAATGTCCCTAGCTTCTCTAGGCACTTTATCTTGGTAAAGCTTAATCAGTGTAAATTTAATTATGAGCTGTTCAATCCGCTCAGAGTCGTTTGCAAGAACCTAAATGACGTCTACCACTTATTCTCGTTATCGGACTCTTTAAAGTCCATTAAAGCAACATTGCTTAATACGCGCGATTTACCTATGTCGTATTTAAACTAGCTTTTATCCTTAAAAAGTCGTTACGTTTCGAAAGTGAATTATTGTCAATTTATTATCGGTTGCCAGGCTTATGCATGTTTGCGATGGCTTAGGGGTTCATTTGCAATTTGATCCTGTACCGGTTGTAAGTGTGCTCCTATGCTGATAGTGTACATGCTTTTTTTCTTTTTTCTTTTTCTTTTTTTTTTTTTCTTCTTATTTGTTTTATTATGCTTATACTCAATTTTATTGTTAATTAATATTAGTTTTGCATTAAGAGCCTATTGAACTCGACTGCTATTTGTTTAGTTGAGTTTCTAGTATAAGTGGAATAAAATAAATAAATAAATAAATAAAATAAATATTTGAAAAATTTTACACCTAAAAAAGTTCAACGTTTAGGGATTTATGGTCTGGAAGTGCAATTTTTAAAAACGAATATGCTGTTTTAATTAATTTGGTAGCTTTTAGAATGTATTAGAAAACTCATAAATTTATTAAGAGAAAAGCTTGTAAACCGAAATATGGATACCATCGTCATCCAACAATAATCTAATTGGACTTTTTCTCCGAAATCGTGTTATCCCATTACTCATTTGTATAGTGCAATAAACTGCAAACAATCCTTGAAATTGAAACCGGGATTATTTGCATCAATGGTGAAATAAATTTTAAATAAATTCACTCGCAAATGTCACCAAAGTTGACTTTCATTTGATTTTTAAAAAATGCACGGATGAGGTTTGTATAAAATCATCTTCAAAAAAAAAAGGTAGTGTTATGTTATTCCCTTTTGTTATTTTACATTAAATGGACGAAAGCCTCATTTGATAATCGTACACATTACAAAGTCATCTTTAATGCGAAAACTTTAAAAACATTACGCCCACTTTCCGTCTCTACGTATAATCCTTCATGACTGCAATCGTCCCTGTACGTATGACACTGGTGGTTAGTCCTATAAAAAAAAGTTATGACAATCTAAGGAGAATTTAATAGAGTGAAAATAATAACTATAAAAAAACAGACTAAAAGTTCTTTAACTATATATTTACAAATTTTCTCGAAAAGCAGGTAATTAAAAAAGAGCTGCTTCATAAAATAGTTATTCTACTTCAGATAAAAACCCTTTTAAAGCATTTTTTTTTAAGATATGTGCAGGAGTTTGTTATATGTATACGTCACAGTTGGCACAACATATATCGATATTAAATTGTTCTAGGCTGCGTTTCTACACATACAGACCAAAAATAAACGTTCACGTAGTTTAATAGACTCATAACTATAAGCTATATAAAAATACACGTAACCATAAGTTACCCCAATCAAACGCTTAATATGCAATAATACAAATTAAAAAGAACCACTCCGAAGCGATTGAGAGTAAAATAATTTTCTCTACTTCTCTAATTTACAATAATGATTACCGCCATATTCGTTGTCTATATTGCTCTGTTCTGTTGTTAACCAACAACATTACAATACATTATTTATGGACAAATATACAGCACACATCTCAATCCAAAACTAATTAAGCTTTCTCGACTAAGTAATTATAGATGCATCTTTGAATAAGATATTTGTGAAATTTGATTTTTTTGCGTGTGGTTTCAGCCGAAACCAAGACAAACTAGCGCTTCCGTTGCCAAAACCCTTATTCACAATGCAAACGAGAGCTATTTAAACGCTTACAGAAATCGTGAAAGAAATTCATAAGAAAATTGTTACGAAGACGTCTAAATGTTGCGAAGTTTTTGAAAGGATGTAACAAATCTATTATGTGAAAATTCATGCAAACATGTGTTATTTACCAAAGTCCATATAATTGTCGGCGAAACAAAAGCTATCAATATTAAATCAACTGGTAGAAACTTTATGGACAGTCTAAAAGGTCAAGCGCACATAATAAAACGTACGCCTATGCGATAGAGGGTAAAATAGACATGCTCCAATATTTAGATATTTTACAATATAGTTTGGGGAAAAAGAAATCCATTATTTTTATATGAACTTCAGGACTTTATTTAACATGCTTCGGATTGTCTGATTTGGGTCAAATATGCACCGTTTTGTTGTATGATTTGTTGCCTTTTTAAAGGTAACTTCAAAATGCCTCTCTCATAGAAGTCCTAGTCTCTATTTGCAAAAAACTCTAGTAGTCGATTTTCACAATCCTCCCTAGATTCCAATTTTTTATCATTAA
>NW_024003726.1:1351549-1418701 GCF_014805625.2 Glossina fuscipes
AAGAATTTTTTTTACTGCGAAATGTCACCTTTCCAACGAGCATAAATATGAAATTGTTTGATCGATACTTTACGGAAAATCTATCAGTGCAGCCATCTACCGAAAAAATAATGGATTTCTTTTTCCCCAACCTAATATATAATAAGGTAATAATTTTTTTCACTATGCAAGTATTTGTATGTAGTCCAACTGGTTTCCTTACCAAAGAAATAATTTGGGAATTGACAATACAAGTGAATTCATTCGTGAAGTACTTGTGGAATCTTTTATCAAATCTTGTGGAATCTCATCATAAAGTTGATAAAAAAAATCTTGAGGTGTTATTAAGATATATTGGTACACTATGCTAAAGAAGACGTCGCCAACTGGTGGAAGGTATGTGAGTTAGATGCCAAGCGGTAAGGAACTATCCCGGGTTTAAAACGAAATATTGAATGATTAAAAAAAAGGAGAACTTTTGACTATTATTATAGTATTGCTGTGTTTTGTATGGTGTGATCAGCAAGGTGTAGTTTACTATGAGCTGTTAATACGAATTTCTGCAGATGTCTACCGATGTCAATTAAGCAAATTGAAAAGACCAGCAATAGCCCCTAAAATCGCTGCCAAACGAATTGACTGAAAAAGCCATTTTGGCTATTTGTTGCGATTGCTGTCAAGGATACAATGTTGCAGCTCGAACGGAAAGTTCTGCCACACCGCACGCACTCACTAGACATTGCGCCTTCTGATTATCACTTGTTCAGATCGATGCAGCATGGTCTCGCTGGCACGCGGTTTCGTAAATTTGCAAAAATTCGAAAATGAGCCGATGGTTAGATCGTTGCCAAATCAATATCGTTTTTCTAACGCGGTGCCGTTATGTTACCAGCAAGATGGGGAAAAGTTGCATAAAATGATGGAAAATATTTTGATAAATTTGTATTATACCAATTTTTTCCATAAATGAAAAATTTGTGTGTTTTAGTCTGTGCTTTTGTTGTTATTATTGTTTTTTGGGATTCACTTCTTATTTCGTCTTTCAAGTGATCGAGGTTGGTAACGTTTAAATAGAGGTTTCAGTGAAACTGCAGCTTTGAAAATCTTTCACTATTTAAAATGTCTGTTTATTATTTTCATTATCTTCATCATTCTCTTATTTCTTATTTTCACTTGCTGGACTTGATGTTTTTTTTTTTTCGAAACATCTGTTTTTAATTTACTCCGTCCTACTGTTCACTAAACCTATTTCTGCTCTCGCTGTTTAATAGTGCGCAATTTGTGTACTACTTTAAGTTACCATTGCGAACTCTTAATAAAATGTTCTTGTTTTTTGTCTGCTAACATGGAATGCTTGCTCACATCATGCCGTGGCAAAAGTGGCTCTGAATCGAATTGTTTCATTACCTGGTGGCTTTGTGAGTGATACTGCCACACGATATGTGGCGGTATAACTGGCCGAGCAGGAGACTTAGCAGCCTTAGATTGAAGGAAAGGATTACATTGGTGCTGTCCCGACTACAGGCAGCGTGATATTGACTTTTTTAGGGACGATAAAGGGTTTTTTTGAATTAGATAAAGAACTCACAGCATCGACAGGTGAATTCGATAAAATTAAAATTATGTTTGATGAGTGCCGCTATTTAGAGCAGCTGACTTCTCCTCAAACTTGTACAAAATCAACTTGCAGCTTAGCATGTGATCCTTCACTTTCGTCTTCGCATAAACCTTCTACCTGTGTCCCTGTTTTGCGCCACCATTCCTCACCGTCAACAATAGAACTTGCGCACTTGAAGTTTTCATCTTTGGCTTTCACGGAAACTTGATTAAAGCGTGATTTACAGTCATAGAAATTTTTCCACAATTCTTTCCAGGTTTTCAGAAAGGATCGGTTAGAACGCGCGTGTGATTGGGTTTTAATTGCCATATTTGCTGCAGTCCCGCCTTATTCTTTTCCTATTCCTCCCAACGTTAAATATATTGCTTTTCGAGCGAAAATCGGCAGTAAGAAGTTTTATGTAACTAGTTCCTGGTTACTAGTTCTGGTTATCTCTACTTATAGCAAATAGCCTATGATAATCTGTGATATGGCTGAAAAGTCTGAACTTGCTGATATAGTCATTGCGACGAGGGCCTTCAATTTCCTACAAGTCACTTGGTGATGTAGTAATAATTCTGGCTGTACGGTCCCCACTTCAGCATTTGATAAAGTTATTATGTTTTTCAATGAATCATTTGATCGTAAATTATTTCAATGCAACCGTACCGCTGCTTGCAACGACAGATTGCTAGATTTATTCTTTACCGATTTCCCTTAAACAGCGGTAAATCGCTGTCCACCTTTTAGTTTATAGATTTCCGTTCTTTATAGCCATAATAGTCCGTTGAATTACTCTAACGTGCCAAATCCAACTTCCTCGAATAACTATTATGATTTTAATAACAGCAATATATTACTGCTTAAATCTCATCTTTCATACATTATACTTGATTTTTCTGCTGGGAATATTGAAATCTTACTGCGATAGTTCAATAACGTATTAAGCCTACCTACTTCTCCATCCGTTCCGATTCAAAAAAATAGGAAAAATAAACTTTTTAAAAAAATTATGGAAAGTGGCTCTGCTTATATATATATATATAGTAGCGCGCGTTGGTCTGGTGGGATCCCGTCATGTATACCTAAAACATGCTCCGTCGAGCTATGTGGTGCTATTTAAATGATTTTTAATCTGTCCTGGAAATCAGGTGTTTTCCCTTTGTCTTTGAAGAGTATTTCATTATTCTGCCTTACAAATGTGGAAATAGGCAACACGCAGAGAGCTATAGAGGCATCGCCAAGTTCAGTGTCTTATCTAAATTGTTTCAGCGAATTGTTACCCAACATATCGCTTTTGCTATTAAATCTTATATTTCTCCATTCCTAAAACGTAGATCAATTGCTACAAATCTCCTAGAGTTTACTTGCCATGTTTCCAAGACTTTTTCTAGTGGCTCTCGCGCGGATGTCGTACACACTGATTTTAGTAAAGCGTTGATCAAAACTTATTGATCTTCAAATTGCAGACCTCTGGCTTCGGTTTCTACTTACAGAACTACTGTGGATGATTTCCCTGTGAAGTCAGCTGTCCTTGAAGGCAGCCACTTATGGCCTTTTTTAGCCATTATGTACATCAACGGTCACCCTTGGGTGATGTTAATGTAGACTGACGGTGTTAAACTGTTTTCTTCCTTCTCTTTGACATTGCATTCCTATCAGTTTAAAATTGACTTAAATCATTTAGTTACATATTGCAGGAATTCATTTCATTAAAAACTTCATTGTTTCATATAAGTTGAAAAATGTTGATTCGTTCATCGATTTAATGGGTCTATTCGACCACATTGAACTCTCTTTAAGTAAAACGCGGCTGATTTCATTAAGAGGTGGTCCAAAGAACTGAAGGATCCTTACATTACAGAAAGGCAATGCATGTGCTTGGGTTGACCAGTCGTTGAGTACGCCTCTGTTGTGTGGTCTTCTTCTAATTGGTGTTAAGTAGATTCCATTGAATCCGTTAAAAAGCAATTTTTTCAGTTTGGCCTTAGCAATTTGTGTTGCGGCCCGCTTGTCTCTTTGCCTTGTCTCCCTATGAAAATAGGTTGCTTCTAGTATCCTTACTGTCACTTGAGAAAAGTCGGTTCACTTTTGATGTTTGTTTCTTAATTAAGTTAATATATGGTACTATCGACGCACCCACGTTACTTGGTGACATAAACTAACTGTCAGGTCTGAATCGCTTTTTCAGGAAATTTATCTTCTTATGGCTTATTCAATGGAAATATAATTACGAACTTTTCAGTCCGTCAATAGTCGGTCGCAGAAGCCTTAATGATATCTATTAATTACTCTCAATTTTATTATAATAAAAAAACATATTCATAATATATTTCAAAAACGCTAAACGCAGTTCGTGAAGCACGAGACGGCGTGCGAAAAAGAAGGGCATAGGGTATAGAAACAATGCTTATTAACAAACGGTTGGATTTTTTATAGTCGAAAATTGAACATTTTTATTCGAATACTCGGCGATTATACAAAAATTTATATTGCTGAAAAATCTCAAGCCTTTGTAAGTGTAGACATGTGGTTATGTGATTTTTTTTTTTAGATTCAAATTTACGTCGTTAGTTCAATATCTTCTTAGGCCGTATGTTGCAGTTCTTCATTTGTTGCTTACAAAGGAATGGAAAACATTTTTTACTGAAAATTTGGATAGTTTCGGTAAATTCTTATACAGACCAACATCTAGTACGAACATATTTTTTTGGTTATTGTAGGTAATTGAAGAAAGACCAAATTTTATATCAAATTATTTTTAAGTTGAAAATTTGGCCATCAAGTTAGAATATATGCAGGCCGGATATCTAATTATTATTCGTCAATGTTAGTTAATTATACCTTAATAAGTTCATAATATCAATGTGTATTCCAATAATGTGCGGTGAAATTGATAAATCCGAAAGAATTTCGTAAAATAGTAGTGCTGTTCTTCCAAATCTTATGTCTGTGCGACATATTTCAACCTAACCGTAACAACTTTTGACCTAACTTTCCCTATACATTCAAACTGGAATAGTGTTGACTATCAACTTTGTGCTTTTATCTTCCTTTGTCCGCCTGTGGACCTTGTTCTGCATTCTGTCTTTGATACCATGTTTTTGCTTAGAATGTTTTTAAAGGTATCAAATAAAAAATCAATCCAACTTCTCACGCTGGCAGGAAACGAGCGTAAACATTGTACCCCGATGGATTTTGTAAAAAAACCGCAAAAATAACTTTACTCTTAAATAATCTGTCATCAGCCAACATAGTTCATATAAATTTTCTAAATAACACCGCATTATAATGGATTTTTATAACCTATACCACTTATGGTGAAGCGCATGTAACAGCTATGTTTGCAAATTCTCACTGTCAGTCTAATTATCGAACTACTGACCTCATTATTTTTGTGGCACTTAAACAGGATCGAAGGTTTTGGAGACGGACGCATGTGTGACTGCTTATAAGAATTAACCGACGGACGAAATCTATTTACCGAACAGAGAGAAGATAAACCGTGGCTAATTCTCCACCCTCGCCTATATGTAATTTGCTTCGGCGCACGATTTTAAATGGGATACCCCAAAGAGGGGTACGATAACCCTCTAACATGCTTTCCTCTCACACAAAAAAAAAGCTTAGTACATTTTTATATATATGTTTTCCTTTTAATTTATATCACTTTCAATAGCAAAAATAATACCAATGTTAATTAAAAGGGAACAGATGCAATTATGTATGTATGATTAGTTAAATTATATTATCTACTAAAGCGACCATATATATATATATATGTGTTATATACGTAAACATATTATGATGAAGAACGTTATATACAGACTGTTTGCTGCTGCAGATAATGGCATTGGTAATATAGATGATGAAGTTAACAACGAAGTTGATGACCTAACGAAAATTAAAACTTGGTATTGAAGCATCTTTATTCACTCTGCTTTTAGTATGCTGCTTTCAAAAATCGCTTTCTATCTCGATAGCAAAAATGGTGTCGCAAGATGTTAATGAAACATTTGTTTATGGGTTGTTTACGCTTTTGTTATAATTGCATTTCTCCACTTTGCTAAGATGTGTAAATATTATCTATACACAACATTCCTTTACACATACTTATATATTCATTTATAATTATATACCCATACATATGTACATAATCGCATATATAAGTGTTCATCTCACATTTTTCAATATTTATTTTAATATTCAAACTTTTCTTCGCTATACATCTGAAAAATTAGCCCGCCCCTGTTCTGGAAATTTGCCTTCAATCTGCAGGTCGCATTTTTGAGATATTTAATAAAATTTGGTAAACAGACACGTTTTGACCCAAAGACGAACGTTATTCAAATTGGTTCGGATCGGTCCACTCTACATATGATGAACTATTTTGCAAAGTTACACGCTTTGTAATAGCATTTCGTAATTTTAAATTGAGATGCAAAATTTTGTTCGATTGAGAGTAACCTCGACGAAAACAAAATCTTCATAAAGGTCCAAATTTCACTACTTCGTGGTGACAAACGGCTCAAAAGAGTAAGTTGACAAAGAAATCAACCTTACCAAATTTGGACAACGTAAGTCTATTTTTCACATACCATTGCGTGTACGGATTTCAAGGAAATGTAAACTCTTATATGTTGAAAAGCCTAACTGCTTTCTAATTAAAATTCCTTTATGGCCGTAATTTGACATTAAAACTAAGTGGTCTAAAAATGGACCACATGAGTCCCCACTTCATATATTTCACAATTTCTCATGAATAGTAAACCCTTCAAAAAAAAGGGTTAGTTTTTAAAGTTTTATGATGAATGATGATGGCTCATAGTAGCCATCCCGAAAATTCCCAAAATGGTGAAACCAAATACACATTTATAACGCTGTACTTTCCACATGCAGCTGGCTGCCGAAAAGATTCAGGAGTAGCAGAACATTTGGAGGAAAATGGATTAACTCAAAAACGCCGTAAAAAGGTCTATCAACAGAATATTTACGAAAGGCAATAGTCAGTCGAATGAAAAGAGTTGGAGAGCAATATTCGAACGGACAAGATCAGAACTAGAATTAAGACATTGTAAATATAAGTTCCTGTAAATAACTTGTAAATAGATCTTCTAAGAATAGTAAATAAGGCCTGTGCTATCCTAAAAATCACAATTCAGCGCTACAAATTTCATTTCAAAAGGAGTTGAATAAAAACGTAAAATCATGAAAAGCAACTTTACATTACAATATATTAGTTTGGGGAAAAAGAAATCCATTATTTTCATATGAACTTCAGGACTTTATTTAACATGCTTCGGATTGTCCGATTTGGGTCAAATATGCACCGTTTTGTTGTATGATTTGTTGCCTTTTTAAAAGTAACTTCAAAATGCCTCTCTCATAGAAGTCCTAGTCTCTATTTGCAAAAAACTCTAGTAGTCGATTTTCACAATCCTCCCTAGATTCCAATTTTTTATCATTAAAGAAATTTTGCAATGCAAGAAAAAGATAATAATCGCTTGGTGCCAAGTCCGGACTGTATGGCGGATGCATTAAAACTTCCCAACCAAGCTCCCGAAGTTTCTGGCGAGTCACTGTAAATGTGTGTGGCCTAGCGTTGTCCTGGTGGAACACGACACCTCTCCTGTTGGCCAATTCTGGCCGTTTCCGGTCAATCGCTATCTTCGAACGGTCCAGTTGTTGACAGTAGAGAGCAGAATTTAGCGTTTGGCCATATGGAAACAACTCATAATAAATAATCCCCTTCATAATCACCATCCGTTTAAGAAATGGGTCTATCTCATTCCGTTTGGCCAAGGCTTCGTAGATGGAAATTCGATCCATCATGTTTTTTTCTGTTAATTGGTGTGGCACCCAAACATCGAGCTTCTTTTTGAATCCCGCTTTGTGTAAATGGTTTAAAACTGTTTTATGGTCGATTTTTAGCTCCTGGGCAATGTTACGACTGCTAACATGCCGGTCAACTTCGATCATTTCTCCGATTTTATCGACATTTTCGACGACCGGCCTACCTGTGCGAGGTGCATCTTTAACATCAAAAATTCCTGAACGGAATCTACGAAACCAAAATTGCACATAATTGACTGTTTATCGGAACCATAAACACCATTCACAATTTTAGCCGCCTGGCTTGCATTTTCGCCTTTGTCAAAGAAAAACTGTAAAATGTACCGAATTTTCTCTTTGGTCACTTCCATTTTTAACACGCTGTAACTCACAACTGAATGCACCAAACAAAAAACAGCAAAAGAATTTCTTTTACTGCGAAATGTCACCTTTCAAACGAGCATAAATATGAAATTGTTTGATCGATACTTTACGAGAAATCTATCAGTGCAGCCATCTACCGAAAAAATAATGGATTTCTTTTTCCCCAAACTAATATAAGAGTTATAATGACAAACAAGCCCTTATACAGAAAACAGATAAAGTTTACTTTTTCATGACGAAAACTGATAAGTAATATGACTTTTGGGAATTAAATTAAGTCTGCTATATTTGGATAACGCTATATGATGTTTTTGACATCCTCCAATACGTCAACTTTCATGGAAAGTATACGTATATACAAAAATATTAAAAATATTGTTTTATTACCCAAACAAGTGAAAAGCTTTATTCGGCGAATTCGTGTAGGGCACTGAATGTCGGCCCTGCCCGACCATAATATTCTGATCGTTTTTATGATGAAATGGTGCATACTTAAATTATTATTAAAGAGTTTCGCAATGCTCTTATTATTTTTTACTGCGCCTCGTTCCTTTACAATTGACTATTGCTTGCCTGAAGGATATATTCCATTGAAATGCAACATGAAATATTCTTGAATATACCGTATATGTCGCGATTTGATAAATAAATCCACATTTTCTACTAATATAACCATTATCTCTATTTAAAATCAAACATAGAATCGTTACAGGAAATAAAAATCAGAGAACTTACTTTAAAAAACACAAAAATTATTATGTGATCTAGCAAATTTCTCTTTTTCGTAAAATTTCTATATGTTGAATGCGGGCTTCACAATGCTCTTATATGCAAATTAAGTGCTGAAAAATATTTTTAATTTAATAAAATTGATACTCACCTATACTCCGAACGTTTTGATCTGCTTTATTTATTTGCATCCTATCAACATAAGTGAACATTAAAAAAGCGTTCCAATTATTTTTAACAAAGAACTCACTTTTTACTTTTTGTTTTCTGCATTTGAGCAGGGTATATTTCTGGAGCTAACATGGCAGATACAACTGGCGTCTGATTAATTGTGTTACGTTCTTCTTGTTCTGAAGTTTCACGTGTATCTGAAAATTAGAATACAATGATAAACCGGCAGCGATGAAGTTATGATGCACTTAAACATCATCAGTTAGTTCACCTGTATCGTAATTCCGAAATTCTGAAGTACTTCTCATTACATGTCCTGCCTCTTCCGGTACCTTTGTTTGTATTAATTGTGCTGCGCTTATCGAATCTTGGCATTCTATATCCGTAGAGGAAGTATTCTGAAAACGAATTTTGAAATTCATCGTCAAAAATGTTTTAAAATTCAGAACTTTCATTTAGCAAAAATTCCTGTACATTTTTAAGTTAATACAAACCAAAGGCTATAAATTTGTAATCACGCAAATATACGTATATCGTATCAAGGAAAATGGTTGTGGCACAAAAGACGTATAACTTTGTTAGCACTAACCCTATCATGCGCATGTAAAAGGTGACGATCGATAAATAGTTAAAAAAAAAAAGAAAAGCTTGTAATGTTTGCAAAACCATTCGAAACTAATTACATTTGGAAAGAGAACCCAATTCTTGAACAAATTAGCTGTAGTTTATAATATAATTTCAATTAAGGCGATAACATTTTAAAGTTTTGAGAAATAATTCGTGGCATGCATTGTACAGATGGCCCACCAAAGTCGGTAGTACGAAAGTCAGGTTTCGTTCCAGAAGGTTCGATTTTCAACACTTTTAGCGCTTTACCCGGCCGATACAGTTCACGAACTCGTCCACAAATTTTTTCATACTATATATTTATACTATTTATACTATATATACACTATATATATATATATATATATAAAATTTTCATCTTATATTTGGTACAAAAACCGGACAGGAGAAGAAGAAGTCCTACTGTTTAGAAAGGAAAGAATTCTCCCAACCAGGCAATAGAAATAAGACTTCAAAAACGTGTTGGAAGATGACTACCAGGAACAGCTGTAAGTAAAACACATAACCTTTATAATTAATTCGTATTTCGATAATAATTTCATTTCCATTCCGACTCGACTGCAGCTCTGTTGGACTATACGAGTAAAGTGCTCTCGAGGGCATTGAGTAAGCAAAGACAATAAGACACAAACTGGGGTAGCACCATGCCTAACAACATATGTTGGAACAAAGGATGTAATTTTTGATGGAAAGACTATAGAACTGGAATTATCGTCAAAAATCATGCTAAGAAAACTAAATTGGGAGATATGCATAATGTGAGATGCGATAATAATGTCCGTACTTGAAAACATTAAAAATAATCGATGCTGTCGTTCAGTGATGGTAGAAAAGGTTATTACAACGAAAAATTAAAAAAAAGAACAAAAAGAAAAGAATTTATAGAAAATATGAAAAAAAATCATGGAGAGACAACTACGAAGAACCTGGAACGAAACTCCAAAATCCTTAAAAGATCGAACTACTTGAACTGTGCACAGTATCTCTCAATTTGGAAATAACTCTAACTAAAATCAGTTTGATTACGACAATAAATAAGTGACCTTCTCGGCGCTCTCTTATAAATTAAAGAAATCATATGTTTTGCGGTAGCGAAGCGAAATTAGAAATGCTAATTATGTGTAACTTCTATAGCGTTTTGTTCAGCGCTTTACCCGAGTTCTATACAGAACACAACCAAAATGGAACTTAAAACGATGCTCTCAGGAAAGTCTCCTATAAGCAGTAATGCTTTTTTCTATTGTAAAATTGCCAAAGAAAATTCAAGAGGAGATGAAGTTGTTATAACATCCAAAGTAGAAATACCTCACAAACTATCACTACCTTTGAATATTACCTTAACTAGAAAGACAAGGATATCTTCAGAAATTACCGAAAGAAATGTTTACATTATTTTATGTTATTTTGCGCTAGGTAGACCAAATAAAAATAAAATTTAAATTTTTGGTGCTAATGTATGATGACAAAGGAATTGTGTTATGCGGCGATTATAATTGCAGAAAGTTCTTGGTTCGGCAGGCGTCCAATTTGCTTGAGTAATGTTCTGCTTAAGGGAGTTTTAGCTTGGTATTTTAGATATTTCTTGGTATATTGTTTTAGCAAACAATCTGCATCGACAACCAAACTTCCGTCTGCTTAATAAATCAAACATTGATTTAGCAATCAATTTCTTTTATCTTATTAACCCAGCGATAGATTTAAGTATTTCCAAAATTTGCTTTACTTTTCATAATAAGCGACTATCGTAATACATTGAAACATAAAACTCGGTCTGCAAATCTTATAGACATTAACGGATAATCATTTAATTAATTTGAAACGAATGCTTATTTTTTTTATCTTCAATATAAGTAGGTTGCACGAGTTGTGTATTGTCAAATTTTGACAAAGCTTTTTCTCTATTTTGGAATATTTCACAGGTCTTTCGACAGAAATGTAGTTATAAGCTTTTTCCCAAATACAGTAACACAAGGTATACAACACCTGCTATCAACTGAGCACTTAATTCGTTAACCATCATGCCATCAGAAAATATATATTCTAAACGACTAGTATATTTCAGAAAATAGCATAAATCTTGTTTTTAAAAGTGTAAAAATCAAGATGGTAGCTGATATCGACGGTATAAGCAACCAAATTTAAAAAAATCGACCTAATAGTACTAACTATTTGATCGCAGAAATAGTAAACAATAGGAAGCTAAACTGACCTAATAAATGATCTCAATAAGTGTCCGCTCTTTCCAACGTCTTAAAAACCAATTAAATTTTCTGCCATCTTTAATTAAATATTAGAGAAAGTCAAGGTGGCTTTGCAAAATTAATAATAATAACTTCTCAATAATTTGATTTTCGTAAGGAACACAATATTTCACATAAACTAGCTAACAAGTTAATGAAATCTGTGGGTGTCACAAGCCACTGATTGACGATATATCAAAAGAATTATTCTGAAATTCTGTGAACATAAATCGTACAAGATTTATGTTGGGAGCACTCTGTATTCGCTTGTTAATACGTTTGTAGGATGCCCACAGGAGTCTTGTCTTTGTCTTATGCTGTACAATACCTAGGGTTTTCTTCAATTGTCCAATTGCACCTCATTTTCTTTTGTGGGCGAGGTTGCCATTGCGTTGTGTCATCTGTATAGTCGAATGATATCTTTTTTGAAAAGCTAGTTGAACCTTACATACAGTACCATCCCCAAAAAGTTATGGGAAAGCTACATGAAAACAATATAAAGGATATGACGATCTAAGTATAATACATAAGGAACTGAAGTCAATAACAATTCATATTAATAAATAGAAACCAAAAACCCTATCTAAGCCAATACCGTCTACATACCAACAAAACAAAATTCATCTTGTTCCGTTAAATATCTCCCTCAATATTACAAATATAGTTTCTTCGTACCAATCTAAGCAAATTCATAAACAGAAACACTAAACACATGTCGTTTTTCAATATAAAACAACGCAGTAAACATTTCATGTGCGTCCTACAAAAATCATACAAATAATATGGAAAATCATTCAGCCTGATTATGCGACATAGAAAATGAGACATTGGCTTTATAAAACTATTTCGCATTGTGATTATTTCTGCTAAAGGCCTACATATTTACTAGAAATCACAATACTGCGGTTCTCGATACAAAATCAACAACAACAACAGCAGCAACACTTATCGGAAAATGTAAGGGAGTTGTAATGATATTTAACAAGAGGATACATAAGCAGAGAAGACCTAAAACTGAAGACCCAAGACTGTCCGTTTTAATGGATAATACAATTTCATGTTGCAGGTGTTACAACGTTTTAGAAAACTGTAGCAGCACAAAGAATACCAAAAAAGAACAGAATTTGTAGCAAGGGTTTAACGTGGATTCCTGCCTGAAAGGCTTAACCCCACGGTGGCCCAAGCCACTTTAAGCGTACTACGCCCCTTGGCGAGTTAGCCAATCCCCACAGAGTAGGGGCCTAAACAACACCAGAGTCCAGAACGGTTTATTGTGTATGGAACAATAAACCCCACTCTGGTCAGTGGTGAGGCCTAGTTGCACTCAAATTGTTCCACTTTGGCTAGGAACTTGCCAACCACAACCACCACGAGTACTCCCCGAAGGGCCGCACCCAAGCAGTCAGGACTCACAAATTGATCAACGATATGCGTTCAAAAAGGGTAAAAATTGCGCTCGCTTCCGCCATAAGGTTTCCACGGCGCCGTTGATCAACTACCACCATTACCCGCAGGCATCCGTGACATATGTTCAAAAGTAAAAGTAAGGCAAAAGGGGAAAAAGCCTTTCCGTCAAATCCATTTTTTAATTTTTGCTTGTATTAATTCTCAAGAGAGTTTATTAAAAAATAGGCCAAAGGGAAGGCCATCCGTCAAATCCTTTTTGTATAAGTAACTCTCTCTTGAGAAAATTTTAATTCCAACGACTTTATGAACAAAGTCCATCATACACCCGCAGGCATACGTGGCTTTGTGAGGGGAGCCTCCTGACCCCCGTGGCTCCCAGTTTGTTTTACAAAGCCTTTGGCACACTTTGGGCGGATGTTAAAAACAACCGTACCTGCTTCGGATTCACCATACTTCCTTGGTTGCCAACACCATGAACTACTTTTCTTCGAGATATATAGGTCTCGGGTATTGCACTGACATGGCAGGGGCGATCTACCATGCACACCAAAAAAGAACACGAATATCAGCATCAGAGGACAAAAACACACCATCATTCACTGCAACAACAACAACAATGGCGTCATGTACAATAACAGTACCCGCTTGAGCGATCAAGTAGGTAAAGGATCTCGACTAACAGCTTAAAGATCGTGGGTTCAAATTTCAAATGCGGTAGAATTTTCAATAAAACGGATAGCTTTAGGTGCTATTGCTTTATGGTCTTAGTATTAAAATTTATTTCTTTGGCTAAATTAGTAAAACAATAAGAATAATAATAGAACAATAATAGTCGCCCAACAACCGCACGAATATAGGTAGCAATGACTAGTAAATTCAAAATTGACCGTTACAATGTGCGGAAGTTTTGATCTAGTATATTTGCACTCTATGGGACTCAAGTAAGTGAGCACAATGGTCTAACCGATTTACACCTGCTTAGTAATCGCATAACTTGCAGTTTCAGAATACACAGAGGCATTGTGACATTATATGATATATAACAAGTACAGCGAATCTCATTAATATTGGGTTTTTTCGCTCGAAAAAAGTAAACGCACGATAAACCTAGTCCATTGTTCGAACATAAAAACTGTTCTTACTATTTTATACTGGTAGGTAATATATATTAAAATATCAAAAAGACAAGTAAAACATTATTCCAGTAGAGAAGAAAATGAAATAACTTCAAGAACTTTAAAAACACAGCGACATTAATATTGGATGTTTTTCATATAAGGAATAATACGCAGAAAAAAACAGTATATTATTGAAAATTAATATTTGGAGAAGTATCCTTGTTGCTTAATAACGTCATTTAGACACTTTGGCATATTTTCTATGCAGATCTTGGACAGAAAAGATTCAGTGTTTTGGCACACGGTGGTCCAATTCTTCCCACATATTTTTGATGGGGTTCATGCCTGGTGATTTGTGGAAGAGGGTCGAGCACTTTGTGGCAGTTATATATGGCTCTTGCCATTCTTGAATTAAGCGGGATTTACGCTTGAGGCTGTTATTTTGCTGGAATTTGAATTTCTCCAAAACACCAATATTGTCTGCTCTTTCTTTCCACTTTTGTTTCTATATCCTTAAAAAACCCTCCTTATTTACAATGCCATTCATAAACTCTCTTTTTGCGATTCTATAAACGACACGAATTGCTTGTGATGCACACAATCCCAGACGAACGCGATGGCGATGGATTATGGCCAGTTTTTAACGGACCTAGCTCATATCCCAAATGTTGGTGGGTTGCGCATAAATACACGAGACATTTTTCTTACTTCGCATCCACAGAAATACAGAGTCAAGATCCGTGCATGCGCCTGCCTCTTGAACCCCTGCACCATACCATTTCCGTATCCTTTTCATATGCCTTGAAATGCGAAATCGTCCAATAGCATAAACCAAATTGGGCAGAGATCAGTATCAATACATTACCATTTAACAAGATAACTCAACTCCAGCGCCCTAAATAGTGATCAACACCATGGCTTTTGTATAAATTGATCCACTAATAACTTATCCTACCGAAAAGTGGAAACGATCTACTCGTAAGTTCGAGAAAATTAGTGACGTTGAAGTATTCAATAGAAACAAGATTTTCTGGCTTTCATGCTGATTGCGTTTGGCGGCGATATCAAATTCGCTCGATTTGCATCGAGTTTCCTAAACGATAACAGTGGCAATCCATCAATTTACTTCAAACAAATTTCACTTAAATGCAAGGATCCCCACGTCTTTAATGTCTTGCTCATTCCCCCTACCTTATGTTTATTAACGACTTTTTGTGCGGGACAGAAAATTCTGCCTATTTACTTGTAGATGAATGCCTCTGTGTATTGCACAAGTGAAAATAGCAGCACTAAAAGCATAGCACCAGGAAAAGCACCACTTTCGCGCGAACTGGGTTTTTTCTGTCGTAAAAGTGGACATATTCAAAGCTCTTTGTTGTACGCACTTTGGTGTGATAATTTATATGGTTTATATGGTATAAACCAAAGACACTACTTCAAAATCAGTCAGTGTAATACCAGTGGTAAACATTCTCCTGCCTGCAAAAATAAAGATATCGGTTTCAGTTTTGACAAAATTATTGAAAGCTCTTGCACGCAGGTTAGCATCAACAATTGGCCAAATCAGTCAAAGGACACGCCTGCAGTGCAATGTAAGTTGAGAACACGTGTTTTCTACGTTTTTTTCTCACTACTCGAAGACTACTATGGGCGCACACGTTAAAAATTTTCACACATATTCTATAAGAATGGAAAAAATCAGCCATAAAAGTGACGAAAAAGATACCGGCCACAACCGATCATTTTGTAAAAATTTTTAGGTAGTAGGAGTCCCTCGGAACCCGAATTCTTAAAGGAGCGTATATTGTGTACAAACAGTATTAATGGCTATAATAACAAGGGAAAAGGCTTGAATAATAAAATTTCAGTCTCATTTCGTTGCGTTGTATTATTAGTGTCTTTACCCCAGTCCTTATGATATATTTATATATTAAGTAAGAAGGATTTCAGGTAGACATACCTTTATTACATCTATCGAATCAGGATCAGTTTCTGAATCCATCTAAGCTTGTCTGTCCGTCTATAACCTTGCGTTCAACTTAGATATCGCAATTTTAAGATATTGCGACGTTTGCGACGTATTTTGGCTCTTAAGCCAACTATGAACGCTATTGAAAATGATTCAGATCGAACCACATTTTCGACCACGCGTTTTTTTTTTTTTTTGGCGCAGAGACCACGTTTTGAAAATTCATTATATTGTTGCGAAAATCCCACATTTGAGAATTTGAGCTTTCATGAAAACTGATTGATTTTATAAGAAACCAAATTCGACAGAAAGTGGAAATCCAATACACATTCATAACGTTTGCTCTGGTTCATGTAGTTGCCGATTGCCGGAAAGATTAGCAAACACTGACAGAACATTCAGCGGAAAATGTGATTAATACAAAAACTTCGCGATGAAGTTAGGTATTAATAACTTGCTTTTAAAACAGTATATAAGCAGAATACAAAGTTAATTGACTCAAGAGACTTGAATCGCCGACGAAACAAAAATCATTTTAAACATAAATTTTTGAAAATAGCTTGTAAATAGATCTCCTACGAATTGTAAATAAACCCTATACTATTCTAAAAAATCACCATTCAGTGGTACGAACTTAATCTAAAAAGAAGTCGAATAAAAACGTTAAAGCATGGAAGATATGTTTACATTCCAACATCAATATTTGTAATTTTCAAAACTTCCTGGTATACGAAGTTGATGTGGAAAATTTGGTACAGCAAAATTTTTTTAATCTACCTTACGACCATTCCGTTAGTTTTGCAAAATTTGAACCAGATGCGTTCGTGTTTTTGGGCTGCTCCTATATAAGGACTTCATAAAAAGTATGTCGTTATATGAGAACAAGGTAAAACTTTTGTTATCTTATCACGAAAAAAATGTCGAATTACGTTAGGCGTAGTATTGTTGGGTATTAAGTAGCCAGCCTTTCTCAAATGTAGTGTATTTCTTCATCAAATCGTTTCATTTTTGTTTCAATATGTACCAAACTAATCGAATGAATAAGTTGATGCGTCTTGCAGGTGCAGTGTAGTACCATCAACAATTAGATATTTTATTTTTCCGCTGTTAAAAAACTTCAGCGCGTGCCTGAGCTAGTCCACGTCAAAGTTTATACATTACTTTCTTCTTAAATTACCCTAGGACTGCTAAATTGAGTTCTTTGAATTACAAACTGTCTTAAAAACATAATTTCCTTAATTGGTGAATACAAAATCATTTATATACATACCTTTTCAGACTTTAAGTCTTCAAGAATATTTCGATTTGTATTTGGATCAATAATTTCAAGAGCGTGCCGTCGAATTTTTCTTGTTGTGGGCTGTGGCGACTGCATTACACTCACTAATGTATTGACACCAACAGGTTGAGTGGGTGTTGCATTAGTTACTCCTAAAACTGCATTCCCTACTGGAGGCACACTTAGGGTGATCTGAGCTTGATTAGCTGTCGTCGGACCCGCTACTGCTCCGGAAATACCGCTACCCACTCCAACATTAACACCACTATTTACACTTAGAGTGGCAGTTCGTTGATGTTGTGGTGGCTGCTGAAGAGGATAAAATGAGTAATACGAGTTTTGCTGATAGTACTGATGACCTGCATATGAGAACTGCTGGTATTGCGGTTGACGTGCTGGATATGGGAACTGTTGTAGTACTACACTTTGAACAGTCGAGGGAAACATTGTGTTTGGCATGAAACGATTGCGAGGTGCTGGACTTGAAGGAGTCTGACGAAACATGTTATTATTAGACTGTGGATTTGTTCGTACATTCCCATTATTATTCCCAGCAGCGTTTTGTGGAACATACTGAAACATATAAATCAAGAAGTAGCATTTTATATTTATATTATATACTGTTTAGAGGGCACGCATTTTCGAATTAACTGTATAGTCAATTTAAAATTAAAGATAAATTTTCGGAGGTTCAAATCTCAGTACGGTTGAATTTATTTTGGCTGCAGCTATAGTGAGTGCTGAGCAGGTAAAAGCATAAAACCGACTGGGCACGCCCCAAATAGGCTGCGGCCGCCACCCTACTGCTTCTTCATTAGTCAGTTATTTCTGACCGTGATGGTATTGCACTCATAGGAGCTATCCCTTCAGTGAATTGTTCCAGAAAAAAAAAAAAATTTGGTCCAGACAGTTGCATCTCACCAAAAAAAGTGTAACTTATAAACTGATGGTCGAAATGTCATAACATTTTTACATACTCCGTTTGAAGGCTGGTACTATCCCGAAACCATGTGCATGTGTGAAACCAGATACCTATTGAATGATCTGACATTTTTGTCTATGTATATATGCATACGTACACATATACATATAGCTTTTTTCAAGCATCTTTATGATACTATAAAATTGTAGATTCAAGTTATTTAATTTAAGAATTAAGAATTAAGGTTACCATAACTGAAATTGATAGTTTCAAAGACAACTAAATAACCGGGTGGTCCTATATTCATTTCAAAATTCAAACTAAAAGATCCTTGCGAATTTGGTTTTCCGGTTATTATGAACAGCAGCAACGTGGTTAATTAGTAGCCATTTGACTCTTTGCTCTTTCATTCTCATTATTCGTCTGGGAAAAAACTCCGTTAATAGTTTATTAGTATGAAGTCACATTCTCCTAAACGTTTTTAAAGCAGAAGAATGTATAATCTTGTGTTTTCAAGCGAACTTGCGCTATTGTATATGTGTAAGAGTGTACGTTCGAAAAAAACTAAACAGTGCTTATGTATGTAGCAAATATAATTTGTTTTGTTTTCATCGTTTGTTTCACATTGAAAAACTCAACATTGCTCCAATATATTTCAATGAAAATATACTCTGAAGATGAATTAAGAAATTTCATAATATTTTAACATATTCCAGAATATATTCTACAATAGAGTAAGTCATGTGTGACGTGAAAATTTGTAAAAATATGTCAAATCTACGAAGTTGATAAATATACATATAATAAGCAAATTATGTAACGATAAATTATTCCTACAACATAAGTCCTTTTAATGATAAAAAAATTTTTTCATATTTCTTCTTACGAAACCTGTTGCTAACATTTATCGGAGCATTTGGCGAACATAAAATGTAGAATTTTTCAATGTGAAATAAACGATGAAGAGAAAAACAATGTACTTCCTACATATACACATACTGCTTGGTTTTTTTCATACGTACACACCTGCGTATATGCCGTAACGCAAATTCACTTAAAAACATAAAATTTTATATGTTTCTGCTCTGCAAAGGTTCGAGAGAATGCGACGCAATGAAAGAGAACGAAAGAGTAAACAATCAAATTGCTGCTAATTAACAGCATTACAGATATTAGATACGTTGTTGATAGTAAAAACATAAAATAATCTCCTAGCTAGATCCTACAACAAAACGTTGGACTATTTTGTCATTTAATTGTCTCTCATAATTCTAATTAAATATATTTCTATATAAATATAATGGCAATAATGGTAATATATATTAATAGTAATTGTGTGTAAACCAAGATCCAATAAATTAATACTTGTGACTTTCTCCATTTACAGCTAATCAAAGGCTTTCTGTATATGAATACGGTTTCATAGTGTTTTTCAGTTTACATAACTTTTTATGCAAGTGTTGTTTTGCGTTATGAAAGATGAACGTGGTTCGTCCCCCTAACTATAACCGGTTCAGTGTTTTATCTCTGGACAGTATCGTTGATAACAAAAATAAGACGTAGCAAATAACTTCAACTTGAGCTTGATGAATGGCCACCGATTTTTTTTACTCTTAAGCCTGAACCCCTTATACCCTATAACATTTTCCAAATTAGCAGAAGTCTTGCTCTTATCCCAAAGATTACATGATACGGGGAAGGAACTGATGGACTGCGATCTCGCCCTCACCGGATGTCGCTAATTCGTGGAATGCTGGAATGTCTGCTGCAATCAAGCCTTCTTAAAAGTTCCCCGACTTAATTGTCCTCATAACGCGGGAAACACACAAAAGAGCTTTAACCAATTATACAAGTTTTATTTTCTAAATCAATCTTTTGTCTTCATAACTACCTTACCTTTTATTTTTATGCCTAACTAAAGTGGTGCCAAGCTATTTCAATAAAGTATCCAGGGGTACTTATGTTATAAGTACGCTTTGGAAATTTTAATTGCAAAACACAAGCCTAACCTCATTTGTCTACAAGAGACACACAGCATTGAAAGGAATGTTCAATTCATGAACTCAAGATATTTCACACAAAACAAATACAAATACAAAAATTTTATTTATGGTAAAATGCATATGACGATTTTTATCAGCAGCTGTTTAAATAGTTTCTTCTGTGCTTTTTCAATTGGTTAATCAAAAGGATATCAGTCAATTTAAATGACGGCTCCCCAACATTACTTTTTATTACATATGTGTAGCTTCCACTTGGCCACGGATTTGACCTGTTTGGATATGCCAGACGCTAAAGATCGTTAGTCTACACTGAAATAAACCGGCCTTGGATTCTTGTGCTTAGAAAATATTTTAAGATCAAGAGCACCTACACTGTCAACCTTAATTTTATCTGGTTTTGTCACTTCACTCCATAAGAAATAACTTAGTCTTGGGGTCCGTTGATTTCAGATAACGCTTTCAACTCAAGATATTGTTTCAGCCAAATGTAATTGGGACATTTCATATGACGTAATAGAACTTGATCAAACTCAACACTCAAAGGATAAACTTTGTTATTCAATGGTGAAGAACACTCCTAATATTAAAGTACGCCTTTGCAAGCTGTATAACTTTATTATTTTTGGTACGTTTCCACATAAGTAGAAGGCAGCAGTTTCATCGCCCATACTTAAACATGGCAAAAATGTAGCACCATCTCAATTTTTCTTATAGTATCCAAAGATTTGGAGAAAATCCTCACCAAGCGATTTCTAAGGCACACCGAAAAAAATTTCTCTAAAGTACAGCACGCCCTTCTGCCAAGATATGGAGTATGTACTCTTGGCCATCAGCTAGAGGAAGTTTTGCGAGATACTTTATTAATGAAGAAACACTCATTGGTTATCTCAGCAGGCATACAAGTTTTTTGATTGAGTGATTTTAGTCCAAATCATCGCAAAACTCAATAAATGGGGTAATACTCGCAAAATTATGACCTTACTCCATTCTTTTCTCGCCGAATGCACTTTAAAATTGGCTCTTCCAGGTTATATGGGTAATGGAGTCCCAAAGGGATCACCCTTTCTACAGTTTTATACAACATATATGCTAACACCACGCATACAATATTTGAAGAACATCCATTTATGGAGTATTTAAGTATCATATGTAGACAAGGGCAAAGCCAACTGAGTTGTATTTGATTAGGTTTACAAACCGTAGGGTCAAAAAGTTATCAATACTGCTGCAAAATATCTTGTAATTGGGATTTTGTCCCAAGACGTTGTGATTTATGGATGATCCTCTAGTACCAATATTGTAAAGATAGACGCAGCAATTGGCAAATGCTTTAGAACTACAATTGGCCTGTTAATAGCTATTTCCCAATAACGCTTTAAGAGTTGAGGCGAGGTTCACCGACTTCAACCACCTCTTCGAAAAATCGCCTGCAAGCTTGGCTCCCAAAGCCATAACCTTGCCTTGTCTCGACAATGTGTTGTGGTATCACATTTCTTCACGAAAAAGAATGTCTTTTTTTTTCTATAGGAAAAATTCCACAAGTGCCCTCTAAATGTAACATAGGTATGTCCCAAAGGTCTACCGAATCCAGTAACCCAAACTTTTTGATTGATAGCAGCACTAGTTGCAAGGAGATCACTAGCCTTACTGTCTACAAGTTTTTCTCACCTTATGAGACATCTTCCTACCGCCTACACACGATTTTGTACACAGGGAGATCTATCGATGGTATTAAAACCGTCGTGAAACAACTGTCCGTTTCGCTCCGAGGCCGTTTGCTCGACGAATTTGCCGTTTTCTGTGTTCAGACCGCCTTCGTTTTATGAGAACAACACAATTCAATCGATAAAATATACAGCTGCTGCCATTACTAAAGAGAACAAATTAGAATAAGAACCACTTGTACCGTATGAAGAATTTCGTGTTTTGCCAGTAAAAGTTATCATAACCGGTACCCGAGTGCGGTATCTTCGTTATTTTGTGGTTCAAAATGCTAATAAACCAAACAAACGTCGTTCGGTTTTTGACTCCGCCGCATCAATTAATAGTATTTCCTTAAATTCTCAATTAATGAGAAGATCAAGTCAATACCAACCAAAGCCACTTTTATCAATATTAATGTGACTCTGTCAGGATAAGATAAAAGTGTGTGCCGATATTCGTGAAATGTTTCATCGCGTGGCAATACGTAAAGAGGATTAAGATGCGCAAAGATTCTTGTGCAGGGGTGTAGAAAAACCCAAAGCACCTGACGTTCACCTTAAGAAAGTTATGAATTTCCCAGTTGCCATTTCAACCTTCTCAGCAAATTACATCAAATATATTAACGAATCATTTAAAGATGAACACTCAGATGCGGTGAAAGCCAATAGTCAATTGCCATTATGTCGAGGATTATGTGGATAATTTTGGAATAGAAAACAAGGCGGCTACAGTACATTAGAGGCATATCTACAACCGGTGCAGATCCAAGTTGCAAGAGAATCCCTAAACCATTGCAAACACATATTTCATTAGGTAGAAAGAGAAGTCAGAGGCATCAAAGTTAAAGATAATTAAGTTATGGTTAACTAATTCAAACGCTCTACTAAAATCAGTATATGACATCCGAGCGAGCATCACTAGGAAACGCCTTGAAAATATGGCAAGTAAACTATAAGAAGTTCATAACAGTGGATCTTCATTTCTGAAAGCCACGCTGGAATAGAGAAATATAAGATCTGATAGCGAAAGCTAGTTGCTGACTAACAATTGGCTGAAACAATTTAGGTAACACACTCAATTTGGCAATGCCTCTATAGTTCTCAACGTGATGTGTGTTTTCACATTTGTGAAACGAAATAATGAAATACTCTTCCAACACAAATGGAAAACACCTGATATTAACAACTGATTTAAAATTATTGAAATAGCACCACATAGCTCGTCAGAGCATGATTTGAGCATATGTGATGAATTCCCCTCAGGTCGAGGCGCGCAACTATATTTTAGAGGTCTCAGCAAAGAGATTTGACGTTTCAATATCACCAGAGGATTCAGTGCCATTGAAATAAACATGTGGAGGATATATGAAAGTTTTTCTTTTGCAGTTAACAAACTTAAAAAAATATTTAGGATTAACAAGCAGTGACGATTTTATCAACTAAAGGTTTCTGCAATAACATTGCTGGTTGAGGTAATTAAAAAATGCCTTGTCTCAGAATAGGCAAAATAGTCGCAAGCAGAACTTTTCATTAATTTTTGAAAAAGTTTGTTGTTCCTATTTTTGTATTATTTAATTCTCACCTTAAACCATATCAGGCACTTGCTTCGATGACGGGGCTGTTTGATCGGAACGGATGCAGAGATACCTAAGTAGAATACATTATAGAACTATGACGGTAAAGTTTCAATATTCCCAGGAGAAAAATCAAGTATAATGTATGATAGATGAGATTTATTTAAGCAGTAATATATTGCTTTTGTTAATATCATAATAGTTATTTGGGGAAGTTGGATTTGGCACGTTAGAGTAAATAGAGGAAATACAAATTGCTGGATGATATAGATCCTCAGGTAAAGGGTGCAAAACGATTTACAGCTGTCTCCAGCAAACTGGCAAAGCAAAAAACCTACCAGGCTGCCACAATAGTGTATGGTATTACTATCAATTAATTAATTGAAAAACGAAATAGCTTTATCAGATTTTGAAGTAGCGACCATACAGCCAAAGTTATGACTGCAGCACGAAGTGACTTGTGGGAAATTGAAGTTCTCCAACGCTATGGCTATATCAGTAGCTTTAGACCTTTGTGTCACGTCACAAATGAGGGCAGCATGTTTTTTATAAATAGAAATATCCGCATTTGGGGGAATAAATTGGACTTCGGGTGAACTAGAATATTCGACTGAATAGAACGAGATAGTCGCAGTGAAAGCCAAACAGCAAAACTTCGTGTTCACTGAATTTAGGCAACTAGAGTGAATTTTTGAGTTAAGGCTCCTAACATTTTGATAAATGATAGTTACTGGGCTTGAAGAAACATTTACTTTTTCAGGGTGAAAGAGCTACCGTATTATTATTAGGGGCGATCTCGAGAACCCTTCATTAATGCCCACAGTTGTTTATTTATGTTGAGATGGAGCCAATTTAAAAATGCTAACACGCTTCAAATTGACGGATAGGACTTTTTATGTTAATTTCAGAAGTATCAGGCACGCGTTTTGACACGAATATTAACTTTCTGCGGGATACTGCCGCCAAACAGACTTCATCCGTACTGGAAACGATACGACTCACAGGTAGAGAATTTTGATTTGGTGAGAGAATAGAAGGTGTGATCACACTTTCAT
This sequence comes from Glossina fuscipes, assembly GCF_014805625.2. Classification (NCBI taxonomy): domain Eukaryota; kingdom Metazoa; phylum Arthropoda; class Insecta; order Diptera; family Glossinidae; genus Glossina; species Glossina fuscipes. The sequence goes on from NW_024003726.1 coordinate 1,376,139, forward strand.
GCGCAGCGTGCGCGACCTGCCCAACATGCTAACCAGCGGACACACCCGAGCAGCTAAAGGGAGCAGCGGATTTGTTATTTTTATTAATATATTTTAAAGACATAAAGAGAGTAGTCTGAATGGCATCAATGGGAGAAGATACCCTTGCCACTACATGCAGAATTAAACCGGAGTGCTTCTCGGCTTATTTGTAACTTTAGCATTACCAGGTAAGTCAACGATGGAGATAGCTAACATTCTTTGTCGGCAAGGATGGAACACTCGAATGACTCGACGAATGAGATTTATACGAAGACGGAAGTAACATACCGCACTTTTTACTACAAGTTGGTCTTTTACAGGTTGGGGAAGAAGATTAGTGGCCTAGATAGCGACATTCAGCGAACATTGCTTTTATATTTTCAAACTTTCCACACAATATCACGAGATTTTTGCTCAACTTAGAAAACCCATTCCTTGTCTCTGTGAAAAGCTTATAAAAGTCAACATTCCGTTTTCCACAGTCTGGAAAAGACCAACGTTATCCTTCCGAGGGATCAAGAACTGCATCTGCCACACGCCATTGATACCTGCACACTTCGCGTGACAAAATCGTTCTCAAAGCCAACAAGTAATGAATCGTTCAGCAATACTCCATGTCAGAAAGCAATAAACAAAATAGTAGCACTTGTAAAAAAAAAAAAAAAAAAGTTTATCACTGTCACGTATTCAAAAATGATCTCTTAATTTAGACGCAAACTGGACGCAAACGCCGCGAACCAAGTTAGATGTTTGGAAGCAACCACATGCAAAAACCAAGACAGAGACTTTTTGACAAGAGCACAAAATGCTGATCGCAAAAATCAAAATGACTATCAACACAAAAATTGTGATATAATTCAAAAAGTTTAAATACTTTTGTAATTAATCAGGCTTTAAAAGTGTGTAAAGCAATAAAGCAATCGAATAAAGTGATCTTGCGAAATTTCTACACACAAAGTAAAACAGTATCACCACAGCGCGCGCGCAGCTGTCAAGCTAGAACTCTGCAACTCATTATATTAGACCCTTTATCTACACAGGTATTAACTATCTTAAGTGCCATAGGACGCTGCACTGCAAAGGGACGGGTTGCGCTCTTTCTTGCATAACGACTAGAGCAATTTACTTGGAAACATCCAAAAAGCTGTCTAGCGACGCCCTTCAATATACATTCCACATTTCAGAAATCAAAGAGGAATGCCAGTTTACATTAGAAATGGCAAAGGCACAAATTTGTTGGGCGCCAGTAAGCCAAAATTTGTAATTAACAAACACCGTTTGATTTATGAATATTCAAGGCATACAATGCTATTTTAATACCCCAGACAATCCTTCTGTTGACGTAGCTTGAGAGATCAGTAGAGTATTGAAATTCACTTTAAAAGAAATAACGCCACAATTAGAGACTTGAAAAGCCTTTCGATAGAAGCAAAAAATTTATTAAACTCACGACCGCTTACTCATCTGCCAATTGAGAGTACCGACAATGAGGTGTTGACGCCTAATCATTTTTTGTTAGACCGCCCAAGCATAGTGCACACGCCAATTCTCCTTCAAAAGGTATGTTTGGAAAAGTACATCCTTCAGTAAATGAAACAAGGATTTTGGAAATAACGGGTGCTCGAATATTTCCCTGAATTAATTCGCCGAACGAAGTGGCACCAACCTGTCAAACCAATATAAATAGATGTTGAAACTGATGGACAAGTTCTCTTCGCGTAATCCAAACTACTTCCGTAAACCTCCACCGCCTTTCCTCTAAATTCGCTGTACTAGACGTGGTTGAAGAGTTTCATACCGTATCGACTCGCGCGCGGAAGATTGTTGCAGGTTAATTGTTTACCAAATCTGCTGTGGCTGCTTACAGATTAATATATACAACTGTGACTGGTTTATTTTATGTATAAACATTAACATACATCAATGGGCAATAAAAGACTAAAACGTGGTTTAGTTTTCCTGTACATAAATTAATATTGTAAATTGAATTCCTAGATCATAAAAGTGCTCCCCATTTTCATCATCATTTTTATCATTTATATCTTTTTTGTTGTTTTTGATCTTGTTGGGACGGTCCCTTTTATTTTCTTCCTTATCCTTGGGATCGCGATCGTATCAGCTTCTAATTGACTTCAATAATTTGTCCACATGATGGTCATTAAGTTTCATGAAATTAAATCTAAAAACATGAAAGAAGCTTTTTTTCTCACGGAGGAGTTTATTCAATACTAAGTATTTTATCAATTCACAAAAGGTGGAAGACGTAGATCCGTTCATCGATATAGCGACCAAAGATTACGTTTTAATTCGCATATTGACTTATCTTTAAGTAAAGCCATTTCGGCGCTAGGTTTTACAACACGGAGGGTCCAAAAGGTTTAACCATCCTTACATTACAAAAACGCTATACATGAGCTTCGTCAGACGAATACTTGAGTATGCTACGATTGTGTGGTCTTCTTCCTAAAAGTGTTATGTAGACGCAATAAAATCCACTCGAAAGCAATTCCAGCTCTTTGGCCTTAGGAATTTTGCTTGGGATCCGTTTATCTGTGAGACTTAGCGTCGCTTGAGATGCATAGACATATTCCTGAAGTTTCCTGCTTAAAGATATTACTACAAGTAAAATAGACCTAGACCAGAACATTGAACGTATTTAATAAGGAAAGACCATCACAATGAAGGCAAAGCAAATGATAAGCTGACATATAAAGGTGATCCTGCGTCCATTAACTATTCTTCCGATTTGCAGTGTCCCACAATTGCCAAACTCAAGTGTGTCATTGTTTTATTATTCTAGACAGGTATGTGCTTATTCCTCATTGTCAAATAAAAATGCTTTTAAAATAACTGATTGAATAAGGATTTTATATTCTGGTATATCTTCTAAAAAACAAAAGTGGATACCAAGAACATTCCTGAAGTACACGGATTTCTATAACCCACGGAGGACTATTAAAAGTCGAAGCAAAAATGAATGTAGCGAAAAAAGTGTCACGGCCTCAACTTCGAAAAAAAATTTCCCGGATCATTATTTGACAGATTCTATTAAACATTTCACTGTAAAAAAAGCTGGAATAATAGATCCCACAAGAATGTTAAGTGTTGAGCTGAAGACTGCTGACATTCAGTTTCCAGAATTCGCCATAAATAACCATTTATTTATTTTCATCGTAATACACCACAAATTACATTATTTTTATGTAAAGGCATATTTTTCATATTATAAAATGGCCAATACATCAAACCACCGTAGCAAACTTAATTTACAAAGAGTTTATTATCTTTTAATTTCTTCAGTCATAAAAACAAATTCGACCTTGTTGCCATAAAAGCAGCTGATTTTAACGAGTCCCTGTTTATGGCCTAAAAGATAGATCTATGTGATCCATAATTTGTATGATTAATTCAACGCTATATTGTTGACATGGGCTCATTTTCACCGTAAAATATTAAAAAGTAGACGTTTTTGGTATATAAGATTTAATGTTTTGTAATAATCCTTATATGCGATGATGATCTACTTGATCAAGTTGACTTTTACATCAAAACCTTGACATTTTTGCCAGACAAATTTTCCATTAGAACCCTTATATTGGATGAAATGCAAAAAGTTTACCAATGTGGTCAGAATTCGGTACGGTTAATTTGTAGGTCAAATTATAATGAACAAATTTTCATCAAGACATTGAAAATTAGACCCTTTTACTATATAAAGGTTCATTTTCTATAGGACAGGGGATTTAAAATACGGGCCCATCTGATCCAAATTTTTCACACCAATTTAGAATTCCGAAACACAATTATTTAACGAAATTCTGAAAATAACAGTATTTTTTCATGTAAAGTAGTCGAAATAGTGGTCTGAACCATTTTCAATAGCGTTCGTCCTTGTGCCGGAACATGTCAGGACACCAAATTTCATCAAAATATTTTAAAAATTGCAATCTGTAGTTTGAACACACGATTACATAGCCGGATATCGGACGTACAGACGAACAGATATGCATCAATCGATCCTGTATTCGTCGGCACAATTAAACATAAATCCGTTCTAAGCCTTTCTGGATGTTAGACGCATTCGTGCAAGCTCCATTTTAGAACTGATTTTGTGTTAATTTCATTAACAATGTAAATAAAAATGTAACTATAACAAAAATAAACATAAGAAAGTTGATCGTTCCAAAAATCCAAAATAAAAAACTGGACAAACCCTATATAGAAACACAAATTGTAATGAAAAACAAGCAAAGAAATTATATTCGGCTGTGGCAGAACCTTTTAAAGCCACCATGAACTTTTAAAAAAAAAGTAAGCGAAAGAATAAGTTTCTAGTTCGATAATATTAGGTGGGTGGGGATGGTTGTTTTCATGCTTGAAATTTTTATCGGTATTGTAGTCGTGTCTTTTGATCGATTTTGTCCATTCTTAATAGCAATATCTTCAATATTTTCTGATGGTTTTGCCATATTCAAAAACATTCAATTCGACGGTTAGAGGAATCTTTAACATAGACATTGCACGGCCGAACATGCATAAATCGATTCATAACTTAATGTCGATTGAGAATATATAATACCTATATTGTGGAATCTTTGACGCTCCCTTCAATAATCAATTTTGGAATAACCTATCAGCAGTCTTCCCCAACTTTTCAGATATTTCTACGATGAAATCGAACGCATACAAAGACTAATTCCCTTTTTTCTCTTTTCCCGCCTACAATCTTCTTTGACCATCGCAGTGCCCGCATACATAGGTACTATCCGCTGACCTGATGATAAAAAAAAGGAAAAAAACCACGTTGACCTTTGCCTTCCAATGCGAGTAAACAGAGTACCTATTTAGAAAATAGTTTTCTCATGCCCAAATTTTCATGAAAAATGATTACTGTTTTTTTATGTCTGTGAGATGCAACTATATCTTGCAACATTTATTTTCGATTGTCGAGAATGTTGTTGGTGCAACCACCTCATTGGGTTTGGCGCTGGAAAATTGAAGGGTTGCCATAAAAGTTTTCAAACTTTCCAACTTTCAAACAAAGCACGAAACTCGAATGTTTCCATTGTTTTGGAAATAAAAATATCGTGACTAAAACCGCTGAAACTAGTAAACAACCTACCAAAATAGGATGAAATTTCTGTAGGCGTAATTGAAGGGCTGGCAATATCTAAATATGATATGGAATTAGAACGACGTCTAATGTGTCATGGAAAGTATATATTATATATTAAAAAGGTTGTAGGTGGAAAAAAGATAAAATCGACTCAAACAATATTTTACCATATTTTGCAAGCTATTCTCAGCAATGTCGCGGATTTAGTTAACACAACACGATGGATTATAAACGTAATGAAGATGATACTGGTTACAAATGTGTTGTTAATAATGGAAACAACTTAGAAACTTAAAATGACGTCATCCTAGGTTCCCTAAACCAGACATAGGAAATTCGTAGCTCAAACATTACTGGTGCTCAATCAGCTACTAAAAACCAATTTTTTGCGGTTCTCAGAGCTGATTTTTTTAGGACATCAGGTATGCACCATTATTAACGTTCTAAAAACGGCAACAGAAGAGTCCCTATGTATATTTTACATTGAGATGAATCCTCAACTAAACGACAGGGAAAAAAACTGTTGAAATATTACGATGTTATAGGTGCTAACTTTTTGGCCACAGTAAGAACTATTGTAAGAGGCCACTTGCTGTTTAAAAGGTCATACTGACAACTATTACTAGCACCGCCGGCAGGTAAAACGCCATGAATGTATATTTAGTCGTAGCATTTTTAGAATTCAGTTTCCTAGGAAACGGTTAGTTTTCATTCAAATTTACTTTGTCAAATGGCTGATGTTCGAAACAATATGCTGAAGCCTTGAAAACCGATAATTGTTACTCTAATCAAATGGATAGAATTGAAACTATGTTAGCTAATCTTGCTTAATATGATAACAATGCTAATTTCAAAGCTACGGAAACAAATCTAAGAATTGACATATGGAGTGCCAAAGAACTTTCTAATCATACAAGAAGAACAAAAATATTTTTGCATTTACGTCATATTGATATTTTTCTTATTTCGAAAGCTCATTTCACTAATTGAACTTACTTCCGTTTCACTAATTGAATTTACATTCAGATTAAGAAATCGAGAAACAAAATAAAATCGGAGTTAATAAAACTAATTTAAATCGAACTGCAAGCGAACTAAAACAGCGTTTACTTGTTTTTAAAAACGAACAGTTATCATTTCTTATAAGAAACTTAAATTCGACGATCACAAGATTTGGAATGCTACCACATGTTTAAAAAACAACAAAGAGAAACGTTTCGATAAAAGACTCCAATGACTATGTAAATCAGGTTCTAAAAGAAAATTTTAGAATTTCTATTATCTACCTTTCAACCTTTTTTTTCAACTGCTCTGTGAAATCAATGCGGATATTACACAGGATAGTGTGTCAGGCCTTGTGTGAATTCCCGAAGATTTAGGCATCCCCAAAGTTAAAGAAGAAATTGACAAAGTCAGCTCGCGATATTTGGATCGACTTAGTTATCATTTGATCTTTCGCGCAATAGGTTTACCACATCTTATTAAAGAACCAAGTAGACTGAAATATACCATTTTAGACTTAAATTTTAAAATATAAATGTTTATATGTATGTGTGTAAATGTATATATATTGTTAATTCATTGTAAATATTTAATTGTCACAACCAAGATAGGATTAACATTAGTACTATATGTGCATAGAAATAAATGCACAAAATGTAAAGTTTTACTCTTAGTGGAGATTAAAACTCATGTAAAAACTTACATTTAAGGTTACCCTCTTTGCAAAATATATTGGAAATAAATGTATGTATCGAAAAAAACGTTACTGACATATGTTGTGAAATAAAATGGACACATAGGAGCACTCTTTTAAAACGATTTGTAACATATTAGGTCTATAAATATATTCTCTACCTTGAAATTTGTTGCTGTATAAAGTATACCTGTTACATTCAATTCTGTAGTAATTTTAGGTGTATATAATTTTGATGCTTATACAGTATAAGTTTCAGTTGCTTGCAAGATATCATTCAACGTACATTAAAGTGCTGCGAGACTGACGTCAACACGCAATGAATGTTAGTTTGTTTTAATCTGGGAAAAAACTCAGCTGAAGCCACTGAAATGATTAAATTAGTTTATGGTGAAAATCTATCAAGTTATAAAGCAGTTAAAAGATTGGTTGCGAGATTTCGCACAAAAAAATTTTAGCTTCTTAGCTGATGAAGATTCTGAACAAATGCAGTCCAAAAATGAGTTTGCTTCATGACAACGCTTGTCCGCACGCAACTGAAGCAACCAAGGAAATAATCTTCAGCTTGGGCTTCACACTTTTCAATGCAGCGAATTCTCCAAACATGGCTCCTTTAGATTACTACTTGTTGATATAGTTGCGGACATATTTAGAAGATTAGTGTGCGCAGAGAAGTTGAAGATTTCCGAAAATGGCTCGATGGATGTTTCGTCTCAAAGCAAAGAGGGTCCTGTCCTGAAGGCGTCAGTAAGCTACCTCACAAATAGATAACGATGGCGGCTGGTTCGATTATTAAGTTTTCTAACAACTATGTTTTAAGCAAAATTGAGTTTCGTCAAAAAAGGTCGAAAATTGATTATATACCTAATATATTAAATTTTGAATTAGTTTCTAAACAATAAGTCTATTTGCGCAAAGTTTTAACCAAAGAAAATCTAATTCAAATGATGCTTTATGTAGACATTCTCAATTCAAATACTAAACGAAATCATCTTGATTACGGATTAATCGTTTCGGATATATATTCTAAGATACAAATCCGAAATGACTTATTAGTGAACTCAAAAATGTTTGTTTTAAGCATAAGAAATAGTACTTACCATATTTTGTGCTGATTGGGGCTGCATAATGACGTTACGAAATTCTTTCTATATTATGTGGGAGACCGTAGCAGGCTAACCCTACGTAACTGAAGTAGACGGCAGTTGCTTTAATGGTGATGGCAGATATAGTCCACTCTTTGCGTGCAGTTTGCAATATACAAATGCTGCTGCTACATAACCGTCTCTTCTTGCAATTTTAAAATTTGCCTAAGAAACTTAATATTGAATTATAATTCGTCTTTTTCACGGTTTCATATTTTACCAGTAGTATAATAAGCTGATGGAAAAACGTTTTTCTTTTGAATGATTAAAATCCTCTTGTAATGTGAAGGAATTTTCTTGATAAGTTTGTAGCCTTTGAGTTAGTGACAGCTTGATGATTTCACAAATAGTAAAGAGGTGCTCATAAACTTATTTATTTGAAAATTTAGCTCCCTAAAACGATTAATAAAAAAATTGTTTTTTTTCGAATAATTTATTTAACATATCAAAAATATTGTAATTACAATTAATATAACGTACACATCAGAGTTTATGGATTCGGTTGTGGCCGTATCTCCATACCCACCAATTTCATCTTAAACAAAGGGAAAATAATTCAACTACGATACTCTTTAATTGGCCGAGGGTGATTTTTCCCTTTTTCTGTGTTGGTATAGTATGACAATGCGTAGAATGTACATTAAAATTTTGATTGAAGTATCCGTAATAGTTTATGAACGACTTTCTTTTGAACATAGAAATTTTCTTGATGTATATTGTACTCTAGGCGTATCATTTGTCAGGTTTGGCCCATATTCAATACCAATCTTTGTGCAAGAATTGCGAGCTTCTGCTGAATTTGACAGCGATTTTTCATTTTTGCGGGAAGGAGATGGTTAATTTACACAGGTGGACAGACGCATATGCTTAGATCTATTCAAATTTTCATAGTGATAAAGAGTATATATGCTTTGTAGAATCTCTAAAACTTGAGTCTACCTGTCGCAAAAATTTAACAAAATGAATATATTGCTATCCTTCAACGGTGACAATAAAAAATCCTAGTATCCTTTTTGGGTTATTTTCGAGTTGGCTCCAACGTAGATTCCAATGCAGAAAAGTTCAAATCAAGATTATTTCTATTTTTACCTGAATTTAAAAGTGTTGTAGTTTTAAATTAAATTTGATTTAAAAATTTCAAAACAAAAAACTAATGACCAAATTTTATATTTGCAAACGAAATTTTAAATTGCCAATCGTCGTTCCAATGAATAAACAGACTGACATTTAATGTTTTTCATTAGATTAAATATTCAAGAACAATACGCAAAAGACTTTAGGAAGCGGTCGAATTCTTCGTGCAGCCGAAAAAGTGGATTTTCGAGTGATTTCGTATTCCTAAGTCCTAAAATTTATCACTATTTAATATCTTATCTATGTTTTTCTCGACATTGTGTTTTTTGAATGCTTACAATTCTCCGACTATTGACTTCAATTTTCAACTGTAGCTTCATAGTGAGGCGTGTGATATTTTGATTCGTTCATTTTAACGGGCTGAACGGGCTTTTTCGAAAAAAAATCATAGTTAATTGTTTTTTATATTGCTATTTATAAAAATTGAATATTTTAAGAATTTTGGTAGTTTTTTGCTTTAAGTAGACGAGTCCGATCTGGAGAAAATGAGCAAAGAAGTTGCTTAAGAAAATGGATGGTTTCGAAGTGCTACGCAATTTAGTTTTAAAAATATTATTAAAAGTGTCCTAAGTATTGAAATATTTGTACAGACATGCGTAACCAATTTATTTCTATAAATTGACTGATCTGTAACAAATATATACATGATAATGATTCTTAATTTCGCGCTCACAAGGCAAATAATACCATAATTTCCTTCATTACCGAATGGGATATAAAAAATGATTATGAAAGGTAGAATATTTTAAATAGTTCAACAAGTTGGTTTATTGTGTTACAATTACTAGGAATGGGCTGGGTAAGCTGACAAAAGCAATCAATAGACAAATGGGTACAAAGAATTTTTAAGCACAGTCTCTTCGCGTCAACGTCCAAGTCCATTCATCTATAGTCCCGCAAGGCCGATCATCATTTTGTCATTTCGTCGCGTACAATTCCTCATTTATATTCGTGATCAGACCACGAAAAAAATTCGATCTTGTCTGCGTGTAAAAGCACATTTTTCACGGGGGCACTAACATGGCGTCAAGTTAAAATCTGCCATACTTCATTTCTATGTAAATTTATTGTTATGGATAAACTATCGCCACAAAACACTAAAAATTACATCGATTGCATGGGAACCTTCATATGGTACGGGGTACACAAAATAGGTCTACGTGGACAAACTTTGGTACTTTAAATTTTTACTTATAGTTTTATAAATCAGTTTTCATGACCAAATAAGAAAAGTTAAGCTTTTTTGCCATACAGAAGCTTACTTTTCGTACGAACTGTCTAAGAGAAGGTTTTTAGAAGTTTGTTCATCTGATCCAAATTTTTCACATCAATTTAGAATGCCGAAATAGTATTACCTAGGAATTTCTGTAGATAAATTAACAAAATAGGCCCTAAATACATTAGTGTATCTCATTTCATTAAAATATCTCAAAAACTGCGATTGTGTTGAACGCAAAATACATAATAAAAGGTTGGTTTTATCATGGTTAGTTTATATGGATAAGAGACTTGGCAAAACTTGACTGTCTGACTGTTACGATACAAATAGTGCAGTAGGAAGTGAAGCTTACCTGAAAATATTGTTTTGACAAATATTTAAAGGAAAACTATGGTTTATGGGAGATGGCAGAGCCTCTATATTTAGGTTACTAGTTAGGGAGAAATTATAAATTCAAAGCAGAAATTGAGCACTTTACTAAAGTAGTTAGCAACGCAGGGAAGGGCGTCTATATAGTAGTACGAATGAATCGTGAAATCATCTACTGGGGTCCGGAGTGAAATCCGTATAAAAAAGAAACCCGACGAGGTAAACTTATTTTGCATTATAATTATTTGAAGGGTTTATTGTTGTTGTGTTATTACGGATAATTATTTGCCAATGCAGGGTTAAGGAGGTGGTCGTTCGTGTAAAATTTGTTATACAGTCAGGTTATTTGGAGAAGTAATGTATAAGAATTATTATTCTAATTGAAATGCTACTCCACTTGTGATTGCAAAACAAAGAATTTACTAGCATTACTATAGTATATGTCCATGTAAAGGCGTCCCTCGTATTTAGCGATTAATTCGTACCGTGTTATATCGAAACCGTGTTACAAGAAACTTTTAAATAATATAAATAAAAGTAATGTGTACCGTGTTATATCGAAATTGCGTCTTAAGGTGTAAAATTTTACGATAAGTAAAGTTTTATTCCAAATATTACATAAATGAAGAAGTTGGCTTTTTTTTTTTTTAAATTAAATTCAACATTATGCCGATATAAAAAAGTTAAAAATACATCCAACAATATATTCAAAAAATAATATGAAATTAACTTTCATCATCACTCTTATCAAAAATTACTGCTATGCTTTTTCTTTTTCTCAAGGTTAGTCGAAATTCCTCTTCACTAGTTATTTCTCCATCATTACAAAAGTCACCTGACGTAGTTGCAAACACCTGCCTATTTCGATCTTGCAATTCTTTAAGAATTTCTCTATAAGGAGCTAAAGAACTTTTCAATTCTCTTTTACATTGCAAATACCTGCCTATTTCGACCTTGCAATTCTTTAAGAATTTCTCTATAAGGAGCTGAAGAACTTTTTTATTCACTTTAAAATTTTCCGCTGCGTGCTGAAGGACCTTTTTCAACGAAAAAATTTTCTAATTTTCCAATGCAAATTCAGTTTTCAGTAGCAATTAAGTTATTGAATGCAATTCAAAGAAAACTTCAAATTTCCAATGCATATTCGATTTTTTGAAATCGTGTTATATTAAAACCCTGTTACAATTATTCTCAGTTCTTCTACCGTGTAATATCGAGAACGTGTTGTGTGAGGGACGCCTAAATTCTAGCATTAAAAATAGGATGACCACTGGCAGCTAAGAGTGTCAGTTCCTCTTCTTTTTATGCGAGTAATGTGGATAGTAGCACTGTCCATTTTGGTTGTCTTTCTTTTCTTCTTTCGTGTTTCTTTTTAATTTTTTTCCTAATATACTTTAGAAAGTCAACTTTTTCTATTATGCCGCCCATAACTCAAGGTGTGGAAGCTGCAGTCTTCGCCGCCACGAGGATTACCCGCTCATTTCCCAATAGACCGATGTGACTTTGAACCCAAAAAATTTTAATTTTGGGTTGCAGATAGCTTTCACAGCCGACAAACTATGTATGATCATAACCCCTTTAAGTTTAGCTTTACTAGGATTGTGGCCTGAATAACAGTTTTAGCTGTACATGTTGGCGCACTTTCGTGGAGGTTGTGATTAATTTAGATTTTCCCTGTGGCATCTACTATTGCGTAGGCAGGGGACAGGTCACCACTCTTAGAAAACCAGTAGTAAAAAAACTATAACAATCATTATTTTCCAAAAAGTTAAGTTTTCTCTGCGATTTGTTCTCTGAAGACGAAATTGTGCCTACATTCCTTTTTTCATGTCGGGGACGAAACATAAAAAGAGTTAACGTTTAAAGCCCACAGGGTTTCATCCTACTTTTTCGGGAGATATTTAGGGGAACGTTTAGTTTACAACATTTATATAGGAGTTAATTGCGGATTGATATCTCTTGCTTCTTTTGGCAACAAGAGCCTTTTTAACATCTTCGCCAAGTAGTGAATTGTCAGAATTAAGCACTTTCAAGATAATTTTGGCTTTTAACTCGTATACTCTATCCTTTATTGTCGGTAGGCAGGTGATACTGTTGATGGGCGTAATTCAAAAAGCATAACTACTAGCTCTAACCAGTTTTAGATAAACCAATTTCAAAATAGTTGCTATTGCTGACATAAATAATTAATTTTGTTTAAGACGAACACCTTACTAAGATAAGCAATGGTGTCGACGTGAACATGATGTCTACAATGTAGCATACAAAGTTTAGAATGGCATTCTTTAACTGAAGACGGAGCGTCCTCCAATCGTATTTTTTTGACAACGTGAGCTCAAAACGTTGAGTGTTTGCACATTTTGAACTGGTAAATTGTTCGTGTACATATGTCAAATTTCCGTATCCCACAGGCCGTTTTCACAAAATTCAGAACTTTTTTGATTTCTGCATCGATATTTTTTCCCCTGAGGAGTGTCCTTAGTTGCGAGAATATTGATGGTTGTCATGACACTTTTGCTTTTGTTAACCCATTGCACGCGCATGGCGCCCAAGAGGCGCCATTATTATTTTTGATGATATTGTACGTTAAATTGTGCACGCGTTGTAAAATCTTTTACTTGGTGTGAGATTAGTCCGGTATATATCAAATGGTGGACACTTAGATCATTCAATCTGAAGAGTATAGCGTTTCTGGGAAATTTTTAGCAAAATTTTTGATGCTCTCTAAAGTGAAAAAACTGATAAGCAAAATTGAAACTTTTTTTGATATTCTGTTAAGTGAAAGCATTGGTAATTAAAATTATTTTTTTATGACTTAAGGTCATGAAAATGAAATTAAGGAACGAAATTTGTAGTAAATCCGATTAAATGATAAGCTACATGTGATGCAAAAAGGAGAAAAAAGGATTGTAGAGTGTGCTCTGACCGAAGGGAGGAAAATTATAAAAATTTAATATTAGAATATTATCTTTGTAGTATGTAAATAAAAATGAAACGTGTAAATAAATAACTTTTGTTTAAAATTCTTTGTTTGATGAGTTACAATTGTTTATTAAAACTACATTCGGGTACCTGAATATCCATACTAAAAAATGGTTCGGGTGCGAAGGGTTAAAACATAAACATCATCGGCAGATGATGTTCAATTTTTGGTATCTGGCAAAGAATCTTACTTATTTCGTAAAAAGTAAGTTAAAGAAGTTCATGAGATTGACTCTAGGTATGAACTAGCTGTGTGGAATAAAAGAGTTGATGTAGTGGAAAAATTTAGCACCAATTGTCCATGGCTTCAAAATGCCTGAGATAACATGTAGACAGACTTTGTCAAAGGCCTTTTTAATGTCGATTGAAAGTCTTGTAACATGATTTCTTCTAGAAATTGCCTTAATTGTAGAATAATCAATGAACAGTAGGGCATCAAGATAATTTCTGCCTGACTTTAATCTAACTTGTCGCTTTTTCAATTTTTAGATTCAAGAAACCAAAACAACAGAGATGAGACGGCATTCTGATGAAAACTTCTTATTTTTGGGCGATTACCATAAGTTTCCATGAACTGGGATTATTACCGGTAGAAACGATTGTGTTATATAGATCAAGTAATTTACCCTTGGCTAAATCTGAAAGTCTTTGACCATTTAGTTTGAATTGCGATCCGAGCTTGATGGTTTCCCTTTTACTTTGGTAAGACATCTGTTAACTTCTCATCCGGGTAAAGGCTTTTCTAGAAATGACGCGCAATTCCTTTATTTTCAATGAAGCATAGGGAAAAATTTCAAACAGAAAAGTATTCCAAAGGGGCTACAGATCTCATGTAACTCGATTAAGGGCGCGTTTGGGATGGAGAAGGCAGCAATATTATTGGAGTATGGAGTCTTTGCTACTTTGTGGCCTACGGTGCATATCACTCTCATTAAAGTGTTCCTATCAATTGTTTTGGAATATTGTTCAAAGCTTTTAGTTTCTTATAAGATTACAAACTTGCAGACTGTTTAATTTCAGCCTGATAGATAGGTCTTCTTACCTCTATCGAGACTTTTAATATTAAAAGAAATGTGTTCAAAAAAATATTAGGTGTATTTCTCACCAAAAGAGCAATTCAATAAACGAGGCTATAACTAGATTTTTTATTTTAAAAAATGTAACGCTGTATGCACAAACTAATTATGCCAGTCAAAAAGTGTTCCTGTGGATATTTACGTATGAATCATTGAGAACATAGCACTTATACGAAAAACAAAAATTTGGAAAATATAATTTTTTGACATTAAAAAAAAAAAATTGAGCATATATGTTATTTATGATTAACGATAAAAAAAATTTACGGTCTATTTTAGATTTAATAAATAAACTAATTAGTTATTACAAAGTTTTAAGTTGTTCAATTAATTGTTTTAATAAAATAAAAGAATTATATTAAATTTAGCAATATCGAAAAAGACTTACTGCTACGGAAAAAAGATAGTGAGACTGCGTTTTTGTAAAATACCCACTCTATGATAGCCGCGTGCATATTTAGACACACGTGCCCTGTTGAGCTGGTAGTATTTTTTTTGTTTTTTGAACAATTTTTTTATCAGCTATTCTTTCGATGGGTTCACCTGTAGCACGATATTCACTAGATCGGTAAGCTGTTTCCGGGTCATAAGCATAAAACTAAGTTTTATCGCCTGTAATTACGTATTTTAGTTCATTAGTGCTCACAGAAAGCGTTTCTTTTGACACTTCAACACGGCGTCGTTTTACCAAGAAATTCAAAACTCCAAAGAACGAACCGAACGAGAATACACACCCAAATCGTCCTTCAAGGTTGTTTGTACTGATCCTTTTGATATACCAATTATCGACGAACTTTGATTTTGTCAGTGCTTTCATTATTAGTCAAGGCTGATGGTGTGTCTGAACGAGGTTCCTGTTCGACTACCCCACGATTCTCATCAAATTTATACCATTTAACAACAACTCTGATATTGACAAACACTTACCACCGTACCATTTTTAGTTCATTTTATTTTTTGACAAAATTTGATACACATTCTTTGTTTAACAGTTTTCTCCATTCTAAATAATGTTGAGAACAAGATTGTTTAAACAAAAGAAAAGGTGCTTTGCAAACACACCAGGGCGCGTGTCTCGAAGTTAATGTCAGCTGTTCACAACAATCAAAAAAATACACATCGGTATCATAGCGCGGTTATTTAAAAAAAAAATTCAGTCTCATGGCTTTGTGTCCCTAGTAGGAAAATAATTATAAATTATTTTTATATTTTATACCTACCACCAAGCGTACGTTCATGTTTGTATATATGTTTCATAACGTTTGCAACACTCAGAAGGAAGCTTCAAAGACCCCACAAAGTGTATATTCTTGGTGAGCATTAAGTTCTGACTTCTCGCGTAGTGTGTGCTGCAAACATTCTTCTTAGTGTAAAAACGAAGATATTGGTTTCGAATTCGAGAAAATATTTTAAGGTTTTGCACGCAGTTTGGAAAATAGACCAAGCTTCTCAAAGGACACGCTTACAATGCAACATAAGCAGAGGACACAGCTTCTTTCTGTAATAGATACACAATTAAACTTTCCACGTATGTTTTACATAACTTAGAAAATGAGCCATGCCAATTCGATAGATAGTGATCTTTTTTGTTTGTATTTGGGAGTTTTTTACAATTAAGTTGGTGAGTATAAAAGATTCAAATATAAATTTGATAAAAGTGAGCTTTGGTATAACATCACCATAACATTGAACTTCACGCTTTCTAAAATCGCTATTTTTTGATAGTTTATTAAATTTATATATAAAAATTTTTGTTATGGTTTCTGTTTTTTTATGTTTCATGACAACCTTTTCTTTGTCGTTATTTAAAAGAACTGGTGTTCATAGCTTATTCAAAATTATTCTCATATAATACTATATTTGCGGCTGGATGTCTAGTAATCCTGGAAGCCGTCCGCTTAGCGAGTACTCAATCTCAAAAGAAATTCCTGATAGTGCTAGACAGTAAATTTGTGTTATCAGCTTTACAATCATTTCCCTCAGGTAAAACTCAACCCTACATATTAGAAATTACTTCTTACTTTATAGTCTCAACTCTGATTCATTTTGTTTTCACTTTCTCTGGGTGCCCAGTCATGTGGGCATTCTTGGCAACAACATTGTAGATAAAATTGTATCTTCTAGACATCTCATTTTAATGATCGTGCTGGGACTCCTGCACATCTGAGGACAATCGACAGAAAGCATTCCGCTCTTTCTTGGCAACAGCGATGAGATAATTCACCTTATGGTGGTCATTTATACTCTTTAACCAACTAGAAGCTACACTGTACCGATGTAAACAAGCAGTAATTAGGCGGCTCCATCTCTGGTGAGTACTATAGGTGTGGCAAAACTTTCCATTTGAGCTGCAACAGTGTATCCTGCACAACTATTGCAGCAAGTGGCCACAACCGTTTACGGTGGTTTAAACCGTTAAAATCGAAACCGAGAAGCCTTAGCACTTCTCATGAAAAAATCAAATTGTTTGTGCATTAAAATCTTAAGTGGTCCTATGCAGAAATGTATTCACCACTTCTTAGTTCATCAAGTGGCACGTGCTAACGACAGGTACAGTATATGTGTCCAAAGCTTTTTCTCTTTTTTTATAGCTTGGTCATTTATCGATAGTAATCAATGTCCGCATGAGTAGGCGAGTAGGTAAGAAACACGGTTACGAAGTCGGAGTTCCCGGGCTGAAATCTCAAATGCGCGAGAACATGTTTTGGTCGTAGTTATAGTGAGTTTTGCATTTCCATTTAATGTTCGGTTGATGAACACTACATGAAAATTATGTTGCGCATATAGCACATACACAAGTATAAATTTTTTAATTCATTTCGGGTCGGCTAATAATACAATTATAGGATTACTAATTGACGTAGTTGCCCTGGCAAAGCTTTTTGTAATTTTTGGCAAATTTGCGACCTTCAAAGAAGTACTGAAAATGCTTAAGACTAGAATATACTGATTGTAGTTCTCAATTGTAAATGATGTAATGGCATTGTGTTTCCGTACACTTTCTAAGAAAAATGCAAGGGGTACCCAACAACCATTAACATGTTGTTGTAAAACTGCTCCCGCACCAAAATCTGAAAAGTCAGACCAAAGTGATGTAGGTAATGCCTCGACCGGGTAGACTAGAAGCGTCGGTAAATTGTTTTTTGCAACAATCGAATGCGTTTCTTAGTTCATTTGACTGAACAATTTTTCGTTTATCGTTTTTCTTTTGACCTTCGTTTAAATCATGGAGTACAGCTGGTGTTTCGGCTGCTTTGGGAATGAACGTTCGGTAAAAATTAATAAGACCAAGCAGTTGGCTTAGACCAGGCTGGTTACTAGTTTGTACTATTCTATTCCTTTGGTTTGGTAATAAACGTTTTGATGTTAAATATTCTAAGAATTCTAAGAAAGATAGTTCACTTTTCTCGCACTTTGCAACGTTTATTGTCAAGCCATACCTTAAGCGGCTAAAGAGTATTTTAAGGTGTTATCTTCCAAGTTTGCAGAAGCGATAAGAATATACTCAATGTGGGCATAACAAAATTCAAGATGTTTTAGAAGCCCATGCATAAACCGTTGAAATGTTATCCTTGCATATTCGAAAAGTCCCGTTGGAGTGATAATAACTGTTTTGGGTATATTTGCTTTGTCAACGGGTATTTACATATAAGCTTTAACCAAATCTGTTTTAGAAAAGATCTTCTTGCTATATAAATTATCTGTAAAAGCGTGAAAATGTGGAGCAGGTTATCTATCTATCTATCTATAATCACTGAACGGACGCCATTCTTTATTAATTTTGGGAAAAAGGCGAAAATGAAATGTGGTTTCGATGATAATTAATTATATTGCATTAATAAGTGACAAAATGTCTTCCAAAAAAAAAAAAACAAGTACAAGAGTATATTTAAATTCGAGCAGAAATTGTGACTATTTATTTGTTCAATATAATGATGCAATAAACACAATAATCAAGATATTCCGTAGCACAGAGACGAAACCGATCGCAATTTATTTCTGGTAAAAAAATCGAATTTTTACTGCAGAAATGTTTTGATTATTTTCAGATCTGCCAATATTTTGCAAGCCTAGAAATTTTTTTACATTCTAAATATATCTTAGCAGGGTTACCATCAATCTTAAAACTATTATTAATCCCGACAAAAACTCTTGCGAATGTTCATTCTGGTACCCACGATAAGATGAATTCATTTTCAAATTAAACTTCAGAAATATTTCAAACCAGTTCTAGGAGGAAACTGTTGCCCAACTAAAAACTAAATTTTGGATCTAACGATGTCAGTTTTTGGTCTATTCGGTTTTTTTGTCAGGTGGGATAATAAGCTGGAAACTGATACCTCAAGAACTATGGAGAACTAAAATAGATTGGAACATGCCGATCCAAGAAAAGTTATACATATTCTGGATTGCTTGGTAAAACACCCTGCAAGACATAAGACCAATACGCAAACTATACGGCCAAAGTTTATAGCAAAGCAGCCTTCTCATCCGTAACTTATTGAAAAATCATTCAACGTTTATTTTCCCTTCGTTGTTGGAAGAACTAAGTATAGCCCTTGTAAAACTTTATCTATTCCTAGCTTGGAGTTAGTTGCCGCGGTATTAGTAAAAGGCTTGACAGTCGCCATTTTAAGAAATCACGATGTAAAGCTATCAGAAATAGTATTTTGATCAGATTTCAAAATCGTCATTGATTGGATATATTACAATAGCAGATTATACGAAGAATTCGCTTCAAATCGAGTATTCGAAATACTCGAATGTTTTACTAGTTCTGAGTGGATATGGATTCGTGGAGCGCAGAGTCCAGCAGCCCAAAGGCAAAGCGAAATTCCCCTCAAATTCACGTAGATTTTCCGGACCATTATTTTTCGGTTTTTTCGAAAATAATATGCTTCTTGATACAAGCTGATTGATTGTAGTACTTAAAGACGCCAAAGACGACGATATACGGAATCACCAAACAACACTTGTAACGTTTCGCTTTCTGTTGTAATGTTAGTTACATATGTAACCCTGTAGAATATAATTATTATTATTACGTAATTTCGCCGACAAGAAGGGTCTAGTAAGAAAAAAAGATGAAAGGAGAAAGTGCAAAACTGCATTGCAAAGTAAAAGTAAAATTTAGAAATATTTGAGTAAAAGCTCTTAATCATCATCCTTCAAAACGTTTTAAAAATGTTTACTTGGGTTTCGTGTTGTGATGTTCTATAAAAGTTTCGTGAACATTAATGGTTTTGAACTTAAAAAAAGGTGGGAATAATTTTATGCTTAACGTCGACGCCATATTTAATTTTCCGGTATTATTTTATCTATTGGTCAAAACAAAAAAGATGTTCGCGGTGTTATGATAGGTCAAATAGAAATTCGGAGATAATTGCGTGCAAAAACTTCCAATGTTTTAAAGTCAATAGCTTCATTTTTGCGATTAGGAGAGTCTGTTTACAACAGATATCACACAGACAAACGACCGGGCAAACAGACATGCCAAATCGATTAAGGTTTGATGCTGATCAAAAGTATATATACATTGTCGTGGTAAAGCTACAGTGAAAACGGCAAGGCACATAACAACAATGCTAAAGAGAAGCTCTGAGAGTACGTCTTTGAATGCTGGCTGATATGACGTTCGGAGGTAGTCTATTAATCTCTAAAATGTTTGTATGTTTGCGTTTCTTTTTATAAATTTAATAAGAAAATGCTATAAACAATTTACGAAGGAGATAATAAATTCATATATTTTGTGTTGTCATAATTAATGTTGAATGCTGTAGAACAGAAAAAGAAAATGTATGTAGAAATGTAGAAATATGTATATAACTATATAACAAATGTAGATATATGTGTATATTAAATATTTTTTTTTACAAAAAAGAGAAAGCTGGTGTAACAACAACAATATTAATAGTAAACCTCTTCTAATATCAAAATTTCAAATATTTCATTTAAACATAAATCTAAAAATGTTTTGAACAAAATTTTTATTTTTGAGAGGAAAGTACCTTAAGATTCGTCAGATCAGAGTTCGGAGTCTCCTATTAAAAATCATGGACCGACGGAGACCGTAGGAAGGGTAGGGTAAAGAGTGGCTTAGGACTACAACCCGTTCGGTAAGTAGTTTTTCTCTGTCCCTTGGTCTTTATATGGATTAGAGCACGTGTATTCCTTTTCTCTAAATTCTGAATCCCAAATATACGCCAGCACGCAATATCAGCAAGAACAACCTGCCAACAGCTATGCAAAAATTCATCAACCCTGCCAACTACTCCTTTAATCGGGCAAAAGATAGTATTACTCTTTATGTTAGACCCTCTACCTATTGACCATTTTGACTGCCATAGGTTGCCGCACTGAAAAGAGATCGGCTGCGCCCGGATGACGACTAGAACAATTTACTTGGAAACATCCAAAAATCTGTCTACCGACGCCTTTGCAATACGCAGTGTGCAGAGAAATGGCAAAGGCACAAACTTCTTAGGCGCCAGTAAGCCAAAATTTGTAATTAAGAAGCACCGTTTGATTTATGAATGTCCAAGTAAGAACATAGAATGGTATTTTAATACCAAAGCCAATCCTTCTGTTAGCAGAGCTTGAAATATCAGTAGAGTATTGAAATTCACTTTAAAAGAAATAACGCCACAATTAGAGACTTTGAACAGCCTTTCGCTAGAGGCAGAAAATTTATTAAAATCACGACCGCTTACTCATCTGCCATTTGAGAGTACCGACCATGAGCCGTTGACGCCTAATCATTTTTTGTTAGACTGCCCAAGCATAGTGCACACGCCAATTGTACTTAAAATGGTATGTTTGGAAAAGTACACCCTTCAACAAATGAAGCAAAGCTTTTGGAAACTATGGGCACTCGAATATTTTTCTGGATTAATTCCCCGAACGAAATGGCACCAACCAGTCAAACCAATACAAATTAATGTTGCAACTGATGGGCAAATTCTGTCAGCCGTAATCAAAACTACTTCCGGAAAACTCCATCGCCTTGGCTCTAAATTCGCTATAGTCTACGTGATTCATGAGTTTCATACCCTATCAAATCGAGGGCGAAGGAATGTTACAAGTTAATTGTTTATACAACATACATACACCTGTGACTGCTTTATTTTATCTATGAACTTCTACGTATATCAAAGTTAGTTCATTGTCTACGTAATGAAAGACTAAGATGTGATATAATTGTCCTGTGAATACATTAATTTTGTAAGATCATAACAATGCTCCCTATATCGTAATTTTTATCACTTATATCTTTGTTGTAGTTTTTGATCTTGTTGGGACCGTTCTTGTTATCTTTCGTCTTCGTTTGTTTAAGTTTCTGTCGCAACAACAGATAATGTTACCTGGCGGAAATTGCTCAAACTTGAAGAAACCCTCCAATATATAAGACTTCATATGCATTTCTTGACCTATATACGTAGCAAATTGCTCATGCGATCTCTTCTGAACAGCTTTAAATCTTGATATCTCATGCAACGAAGAGAATGAATACTGAATATTTCTTGTAAATAAAATGGTTACCATGGAAGCTTTAAAAGAATTCGTTAATTGCTCTCAAGCATATACGAAAACACGACAAGTTGTTCAGCATCAAAACCAAGCCATAATAATAGCGCAGAATGGGGTTTAATATATTAGATTAACATCCAATTATCCAGAAATACAAAAAACGATGCTGCGATTGCGCTCTATAAGCACCACAAGCTGCACTTGTTTTTATAAATTCATGTGTTTTGATCAGCGACATCTCTTGCGAAGGATTAATGTCCCAAGGGTTAAATTCGATGATTTTGACATTGCTCTAAAATTCTGCTGCTGAAACCCGTGAAACACAGTTTAAAGCTTATGGTAAAGCATTTCATCATATTTGAATTGTCGGTTTTGGTTCCAACGTTATAAAAGCGGTGATTTTGATGTCAACGACAAAGAACGGGCTGGAGGACCAAAAAAGAAACAATAAATTGCAACACCTATTGGACGAAAACCGTGCTCAAACTCTAAAGGAACTTTCAAACAGCTTAGCAGTTGATGAATCAGTTGTTTCTAGACGTTTAGTTGCGATGTGAAAAATCCAAAAAGAGTGAAAATGGCCACCATACGAATTGACACAGAAATACCATTTCGAGCCGTGTCAAGATCGCAGTTTCATTTCTCGACAGACAAAAAAAAAAAAACGTTTCTATGGCGTATTTGACAACGAAAAGTGGATCTACTACAAAAATCTGAAGCGCAAAAAGTCATGAGTTAGTCCAGGTGACCCATCCACATTAACATGGAAACGGAATATTCATGACCACGAAGTTTTGCTGCGCATATGGGGAGATCAAGAAGGTGAAGTATTCTACGAGCTGCTAATACCGACCGTAACTGTTCCTTTAAATGTCTATCGAAGTCAATTGAACAAGTTGAACGATGTATTCTTGCAAAAGGAACCAACAACAGCTCTAATCAGCATAGTTGTAGAAACTAATCGAAAATATTTTAATTTATAATATTGTACCGATTTTTTCGAATATGTGCCTTTTTGAAGTAAAACAATATGATGATCACATAAAGTTCTCTCTACTAGTCAAGATCATAACCACGCATGGTAAAGAAAAAGAACACGAAAGAAAACAAATACATAGGCCAGCTAGGTAGAAAAATATTCAATGTTTTATGTTGTTAATTGTTATTATGACCCTTATTATACATAATGCACAAATATTTTTTTTTTTTGTAATTCCTCTCCAAACATATTTACGATTCGATAACAATATTCACTCAAACAGTCACAGCAGGTTTAATAACTTTAATTTACAAAGATATCCGCTTAATATAAAGATTTTGGTCGCTTCCATGAAACTACCCTCTAATGGCTCAATTTGCTTTCAAACGAGTAGTCAAATACGAACACATCTTGCGCTCGTTATACTGCCTGTTTTTGACTTAGTCCAAAAGATCTAGATCCGGGCTATGCTATTACCATTCCAAGTTCGATAATAAGACTAAGTGGAGCCAGCTTTGCATTTACTATCAAACCTATAGACAATGGGAACACAGATGACAGTTTACATCGTCTGTTCATATTTGGTTGAGGAAAAGAAATAAAATTTTTAGTAGATGATGGACCTAAAATTCCTGCCCTTGCATCTACTTATTTCCAAATTACAAAAGACCTTCCGATGTTATGTTAACAATCGCAAACGGCTCATCATTTAAAACATAATGGAAAAAAATTATTAAACGTCAATTTAAATTTTCGACGTGAATTTTTTTCATATTTCTGGTCACAGGTGTTTGTCAGCCCATCACAGGGGCTTACTTTTTGAATATGTACGGTTTACTTGTAGATATTAAACATCAACAGGACAGGAAACGTATGTATGTTTTAAAACTCACTTTTTAAAAAATATGTATACAAATGAAAACTATAATTCATATTGGTTTATTTGAGATAAATGACAAAACTGTTTTACATTACTACCCTATTGTATATCTAAAATCGACATATGGTGACAATATTCATACTCAAACGATGTTAGTTTCTGACGCATACCTAGATTTGTATTAAACCCAACAAATGCATAATATAGCCCCCATGATAATTTCACATATCACATTTAAAGTAAAGTAATTTAATAACAGGACGTTGCAATATCTGGGCTTTCCTTTTATCTATTTTGAAAAGTTAGAATTTAAATACCTTCAAAAATTAAACGGGGCAGATTCGCAAAACAAAGCACCTACATCTGTTTGATATCTTGGTAATTTTTCAGAGATTAATCGTACATCAATTCAAGTTGTTTGAAAATAGAAATGATCTACACCAAAAAAGAAAGAAGAGAATTGTAATTGTATTTCTCTAAAGACGAGGGGCAGATGTCATTCGACAATATATATGCCAACAATAAGCACCAAATTTTAATTTGCTGACTCAATTACATATATTCCTTATAAAAAGTCGGTACAAGTTTTGATCGCGCAAATAACATGCTCATAATTAACGGAAAAGCTTACTATTTGTATGTATTTATATAAGCTGAAGCTCCGGGACAAGACGAATATAACTTCCTTCTTAATTCATTTTAAAGATTTGATTCAGATGTTTTCGGAATATAACAGTTCATATTAATGTCAACCAAATATTGCTGCTCATGTTGGAATCTGTATTAATTTGCAGAAACTTCTTAGTCTGGAAACATATTTTTAACATTTAGTCGTACTTGTAAAAGCTATATACAACTCACCCACTTTACGGTAATTATTTGCTTGATATTATTTTTTCTTTTTTCTCCCTCTCTAATATGTAATCTATTCTGAATAGATAATGCAATATAAAACTAATGCAAAATGGAGGGCGAAGACATCCATTTTATCTTTTATGTTATATAAAAAATTGTTGCAAAGTATTCGAGCACTTAATTCTGTAAGCAAAAGCAATGAAATGTTTAATATTTTTCCCATGTGTAACGACACGTTGCTTTCGGTTTGTTACACTTGCGTGGCTAAGTTTGCAAAATTTCCCATAGGGTTGTTTTGTATATAAACGCAAGCCCATTATTGTTTCCCAATCAAAAAGACATCAGAATATAAAATTTGTTCGCAAGATTATTTTCTGTTCGTTCATGAAAATACAGTCTAAATCAATTTTTTGCAGGTAGAATTTGCTGCCGTGGTGTTTACGACTACATACGTATGTGCTAATATATGTGTAAACAGATACCTCTGATTTTTTATACTTTTATATTACTCATATTTTTGAAAACGTAAAACTTGAATATAGATAGTATCGGTTGTTTGACGTTAATGAAATTACCTGAGAATGTACGTAAATGTATAATCATTCAATTCTTTCCTTACAATGCTGTTTTTGTATTCAGTCGAGGACAAGCCAGAACTGCAAGACACCAAGTCAAGCAATTTCACCACAATATAAACTTTTAGTTATTAAAAGGGTCTTAAATACTTGTACTTTTATTAGGATGTTTTGAATAATAAATATTTTTAAAATGCTTTAACAAAACACTTTAATTACTTTTTTCGGATAGTTTTAATAAATTTTTTCTAACTTTTTTTATCTACGAATAGACTTATCAGTTTCTCAATTATTGAAGTAGATTGTAAGTTAACACTCACTGCTGCCATTCTGTCATAAAACTTCCACATGTGCCTGAATGTTAAACGAGTTGTATTTTCTTGAGTTGCCATACTATTATTATAATTACCCAAAAGCTGTATAGAAAGACTACACATAGTATAAGACTGGACGTTTCTTTTCATAACTGTTTGTAGCAAAAGACGAAAGCTGCAGTCATTGTAGTATCACTAAATTCTATGAACTTAGAAAGAAAAACACTGTTTGCATACATGGTAACTAGGATATTATCTCTCCTAAATCACTTTTCGCGATCATTGCTGTGTTATTGCTTAAAGACACCAAAGGAATTGATCTCTACCACAATGATATTGTTGGATGTGAAAGTTTCAAACATTTAAGTTGGCACAAAATAACTGTTAATTAGATAACCAATTTTTAACTGTGAAATAAATTGTCTTTGTCTTCTAATACACTTGTTTCTTTTTGTGTTATTTGTTCATATAAATAATAAATCATATGATTTGCCAATTGCTACAAAGTCGCATCCAAGAAACGGGGCAACTCACCACTTTCTAAGCAACCTTAGCTACTACTTTCTGCCAGCAGGTATTTAATTTCAATTTCATCTTTGGAAAGTGTCTAGACGGATTTCATTATTAACAATATAAAAAAGCCTAAAAGAAGAGTTTGTGTATTAATTTTTCGAGATAGAAGAAAAAGAAGTAACATAATATGATATTGTTTGAGAAACTTATAGAAGGAAAAACTCCTATAGGAGCCTAAACACAATGAAACTTGATTTTATTTACCGTGCCGCGTTCTCCAGCGCTGCTATATTTACGTGAATAAAATAAGGAAATCGCAGTAACTAGAAGCAGCTAATATATCGTTTGAGGAGTAAAACCAAAGATGTGAACGTAACTACAGACAATTCATATAAACAAAACTAACAAAGCGAATGTAAAATAATTGAGGTTTTTGAAAGGTCAGTAAAATAAAGAATTAAGAAAGAGTATGATTTCCGACTTTACTAACAGAATTAAAAGAAACAAAGAATGGCTTAAACATAAAAATGCAAAGACAAGATATTGAGGGAGTTCTTCATCATCGCTTGAACAAACGTTTCTGCACGATAATGAAAAATTTGAAAAAGCTGTAACGATGCACCCATGAAATTTTGATATGTTGTTGACTTTTCAAAGATCAACTTTAAGAACACTTAATACGATGTACAGTTTCGGCTTTTTTTCACACACGTGTAAATATTCCTATATTATGAATGCATTTAAATGTTCCCATATCCACCGTGATTTCTTAGATATGTAGCTGACTGTAATACAATACAATACTTCTTCATACTACTTTCATATAAAACAAGGTAATATAACATGCCAACAAAAAATAAAAAAACACATTAAAGTACAGTGAACACATAGTACCTGACTGCAGTGAACTTGTAATGTAGAATTCTATGTCACTTATAAGGATTGACTTTTGTTTAAGTTAAATTAATAAATAATAATATGCTATTTACCCACTATACTATAAATAAGTTAAATCATAATACTTAAATTAAGGTAAGTACAACTTGTAAAAGCATATTATGAAATTTAGTTAATGTAAAATAGTACATAGGCACGAAAAATTTTAAATAAGCTATTCATTCCTCAATCAGTCAATTCGCAATAACTGCATTATTATTTTAATTAGCTACAATTGCAATTAGATGCTATTGCAATTGTATCCTTAGCGCATCGTCGCTGAGCAAATGTAGTATTACATATGAAAAGCCGGGGGTGTAATTACATAAGCAGTCAACTATCGGCCTGAATATCGCCAAGAGGCTAATCGTGTACGATTGTCGTAAGCTTTTCAATACTTACTCTCAAATTTTCCATTGTTTTGTATAAGAAAGGTAAATATGGTAAACATTAAAAAGCATGCAATATGATATGTAGCCAGTTGGTGTTAGGCTATAAAACGATAGATAAGTGTAAATATTAAAATGATTATTTATTTATTCATTTATGTTGTTTTATTAATCTCTGTCTACAGTTACTGATGCAGCCATATAATGCAACACTTTAAGGTGAAAAAGTTTCAAATTAAACTTTATTAGAGCAGCTCATCAAAGCATGGTAAAGTGAATAGTTTTCAGTTCCAAAATAGACAAGTTTTTGCTTAGAATATTCTTAGGTTTAAAGTATTAGTAAATTTGACTTAAGTCTAAGTGTTAAAACTATGACATGATTTATCAAAAAATATCAATCAGAAAAGCAAACAGCAATGATAAATTAAACATTATACACATCCGCCTGAGTAGCCGAAGGCGAGGAATCTCGACTAGCAAGTCAATGGTCGTGGGTTCGAATCTCAAGTGTAGTAGAGTTTTTAATAAAAGTCGATAGCCTTAGATGCTAGTGCTTTTAAGAGTTTAGTCTAAGAATTTATTTCTCGGGCGAAATTAATAATAATAATAATAAACATTATACAATATTATAAACATTAAAGAACGGCGGACATACGTCTGGAAAGGCGAGCATAAGGCAATGTAACTGTGTTATACAGTTTCTTATAAGATATGGTCTACCGCACTGATATTCGAACCCGCTATCACAGACTTGACAATCGCGTGTCTATCTACTGCATTATGTATGGTAGCCCATAGGTAATCGATATACTGGATTTATAAGAAATTGATATTTAATTGCCACTATATAAAAAGTTTTTTCAATCAAAAATTGGTCAGTATATATTTATTTTTTTGGGTAATTTTTGTGCGTGTTACAACTTTAAAAATGATTTGTCTCTTGAAGATGGCTGTAAATTTCTTTCCTGTAATTCTCTAACTTCCTCCCCCAACTGTCTCAATTAAGATGCTTCCACACAAATATCAACATCATCATCTTCATAGATCATTGGAGTGGCGGAGTATTCAAGCAATCTTCTTCCACTACGTAGCGGACGTGTATGAGGTACAGAGCTGCACAAACGTTTGGGACTCTTTCCAGATTTTTTGCGTTCTACCAGCTCTTCCGCTCTTCCTGTAAAATACGTCAATGAGCTCGACAAATGTCCAAAAATTGTAGTTCGATTTTCGAAATAATAAATACCGTAATAATAATCTTTATGCAAACCAATACATCTTTCCACAATGTGTTTTAGGAAATCCGTTGCACTTCGGAAAGGATGTAGGGGGTATCCACTGTCACCTGAAAAAAAAAATAAGAAAGGTATTGTTTTTTGGCGCTTAAATTTTTTTACTGCTTACCGAGCAATTAAACATTGTTGCTGTGTGCAACACTTACGGTATGGTTGCTGAAGACCGGTAACCTCCTGACGTTAACAACTCCAAAGTCATGGCTAAGCGCAACATCCGCCACTCATAAAATTTTTTGCAGGACGTAAAAACCTGCTTTGAAAATGCGGAGTTTCTGCATAAATCTACTTTATATGTCGTTTGGAAATATTAGAAATAATTTGCTTGCTTGTTTTAAGATAGTGCTACGGAGTCAGAAACATCCCGCAAACCCTTTCTCGCCTAACTCGTGATGATCCTTTGCTTATGCGTCGCGGTTGTCCCTGTTCTCCTCTTCAATGAGGAAAAGAAAGTTACGGTACATTGAATTGGAAATGTGTACATTGGTTAACATCACTTATTATTATTATTAATTATTAATTTAGCTAAAGAATAAATTCTAAAACTAAAGTCTTAAAGCATTAGCTTCTCAGTCTATCGGCTTTATTAAAAACTTTACCGCACTTGAGATTTGAACCCATGACCACTGAGTTGCTAATATAAATAAAATAGCAGTTTTTCCAAAATTTTGTTTTTTTTTTCTACACAATTCACAAATTCAATATCGTACAAATTTTAATTTTCGAAATGAAAAATAATTAATTTCTAATAGCTGTTTAAAGTTTTCTTTTACAGCTGCTTTTCTACAAACTCTAAGAGAGAGGTTTGCGATAACTTTTTTTGGCTTATACTCTTGATGCAAAATGAATGGTTGTTCGGTTTATAAAATATTCTTCATTGATAGCCTCCAGACCATTGCCAAATAAAAGCTAAATGGATCCCTGGAGGCATGCTGGTTTGCATTTGCTGCTGTGACTTAAACCGTCTTTCCTAAAATGTAATCAAAAGCCTCTTTTGACACGCGAGAATTTTGCAGAAATCTACATGTAAACAATATGGAATATATATTGGAATTTACGATTTGACAAATGCATGAAACTATCTGCTTATACAAGTTAAATAAGTTTTTATTTTATTTAGTACTTGGTTGATCCTTCTGCACTAAATTATCATTAATTAAAACACAATTTTAGTTTTACTTTATTAAACAATTTTTTCTTTTTTGGGTTGAGGAACTTTAGGTGTTGAAACGATTGAAGTTTGGTAATGAACTAATTTTTTGTTTTAACAAGCTACCTTAAAGGAAACCTTTGGTTTGTCCAATAATTGACAGTCAGCACTTTTATCGAAACGGAGTAACGTTCATTGTAAATATTAGATTGGTGAGAAGTGTTTACAATGCATTTGTATGACACTCATTGTTTATGAAATGCTACGTTTGCTTATTTTATTTATTAGAGCAGTTCGTGAATTTATAGTTTTTGTTAAGATGGTCCTTGACTTACATTCTCAGGTTAGATAAAAGGATTTGAAGAGCCACGAAGACCTCCGATATGTTTTACAAGATTCCCTTTCCGCCAATCTCAATATTCCTCTACTGGCAAATTGGCATTACTTGATGATTCAATAATAAGATTTTACTAATTTCAGTTTAGTTTTGTTTAGACAAATATATCCAGTACAGTAATAAACTTTTATTACTTGTTGTTTGATGATTTGCGCTTGGTTAGTTAGCCAACTGGATTAAAAAGCAAAAAAAAAGGAGTTAATTTACATACCCTTCCTAAACGTAAAACTTTTGTTTTGCGACTTACTTCAGTTTACATCTGTTTTCGCTTATAAATGCAGCTCTAAACAACAAATATTAACTCAGAACAACCATTAGCGCAAAGCGTCAGCAATGCTGCTTACGCCGGTTTTGACAATTCTGAGATAGCATTTTTTGCAACAACTACGCATAAATGCCGCTAAAAATATCGAAACTCGGAAATTAACACTTACATATAATTAGTGTCTAGATTTCTTGGTCATTGTTGCCTACTTCATTATCGTCTGCTTATATGGTTACTCCTCGGCATTTTTTTCAAGTTACTTTATTACAATCCATGCCAAACAAACTGCCAATACACGTCTTTCCGGGGCACGGCAAGTTATAGATGAAGTATTTCGCATCCCAGCTGCACGGTGGATGGAGACATATCCAAAAATGTACCATATTAATTGCGAGGTTTATTGAAAGATTACCTATAAAATGCAATGCAAATAATTTGGGAAACAAATATTATATTGAAAACAAATCGTCTTTATAGCTTGTTTTCTATTTTTTATGGAATATCATATAGTAGTAGAGTTTTGTCATGCTTTGTATAACTTTTGGCTTTTTTTTTTTTGGGTATTTAAGATGAAGGGTTTGGTCTGTTAATGATAATACCTATATATCCAATAGCTTAATAAGTTTTTAGTTTTTCTTAATCCTTCGCATTCATTTTTGTGATATTATTGTACTTATTGGTTGTTTAATTTATTTCGGTAAACTTTGGGGTTATGAATTTTTTTATTTTAATTTTGAATTTCATTGGTTGTTTCTTGGTGTGTTTTTCTTAAATACTTTCTTAGTTGGGTTATATGTTGAGGTTGATTATGTTCTCCCCAACGACCCCATAAAAACTCATCTTCTCTATAAAATTCGAATGAATAATTCGACATATAAAACAAAAACATGTTTTTTGTCCACGATTGGCTTTTTGTTAAGAATTTTGTACATGATAAAACAACCATTAATACAAAGCAAAATTTTCTATTGTATAACAAAAATCTTTTAACTGTAACTTTATATATTTGTTTACGATTTTTCGCTTTGGACTTTTTGATTTATTTGTTTGCTTATTTAAGCGGACAACAAACGACGATTACTTGTATTAAGGAGGGTTCCGCAAGCTGTTAAAATTTGCAATTATCTTCCATTCATATATAGTGAGAATTTCTGGATACTGTAACCATTGTATGTTCATAATGTGTTGGTGTTGGTGCCACTTCAGTATAACCAGTCGTGTATTTGTCTATTAGAGTTAGTTTTATGTAACCACATCATTACACCAATTGTATTTAACCAATAGAGTAGTAAAACTATCTATGTTCGCGTGTATCTAAAGTAGTTATTTAAATAAATTTTAGAGCAACCTAGGCGATAACGAAAACTTGCTTATATAAGCAAAATATTTGAAAAGAATCAGCTTGCAAAAGAACATTTGAGTCGAAAAGAAAGTTTAAGTTAAAAATGCTGTCAAACTAAGTAAACTGTAAATTAACCTATCCTTAAAGAAATTGATTGTAAATAAAACCACGATCTAGTGATATGACCCGTATCAAGAAAACCATTTCGTAATAATATATAGGAGATGTCATGAAAAGCAAGCCCTTATATAGAAAGAAAGTCTCTTTTCTACCTTTTTATGACGGAAACTGAAAAATTATGAAATTTTTAGAAAGTAAGTTAGGGTTGACAAATTTGGTTCACACCATATGAGGTTGTGAGAATTTTTGTTGTATTATTACCAAAACGAGCGAATAACTGTCTAAGGGGGTGGCCTTGGTCAATGGTAATACTCTCACTTGTTTTATTTTTATTTATCTATAATTTATATATAAAATTTGATGCAAACATATCTATATATATGTTACGATGTAATAATAAAATAGAAACTGTAAAATACGCCGAGAATCAAATTTTAAAACGAAAATTCTGGGAGTATATTGTAGCGTTTGTTATCTTCAAAGAATCCCTCGGTTCAATTCTTTGGAATACGTATTTAATCTATATCTCTATCTAGATACAACAATGCAAATATAGACAAAAGAAAGATAAGTGTAAGCAGTTGCTCGTGTTCGTCGACGAGGAAGGATCATAAAGCTCTGTTCTTCCTTAAATCGAATCTGATCATATTTTTATTTCTCTACACACTAATTTAATATATATGGATACTAATAAATTAAAATTTTAAATTATTTATTCATCCTTCGCTTATTTCCCCTTTTACTTTAGAAGCGAGATCAAAATCGCGTATTTAAGTTTTATTAAAAATGAATGAACAAGTTTGTAAAAAAAAAACAAAATATATTTCGCCCAGAATCTCAAAAGAGAACAAAAAAAACGAAACACAGCGCAACTTATAAAAACAACAAAGAAAGAACAATTAAAATGATTAAGAACTGAAGCTGGTGGCATATAACACAAACAAACTAAGATAAGTTCTGCGAAAAAGAAATCTTCCTACAACGAGATCTAAAAGCTGAGCTGATCAACAGATTAGCAAAACATACAGTGATGAGGATGTGGAAATTGTTATGGGTGACGCGGCAGATGGATTCACAAGAACAAATTAATCAATTTTCTTATATGATGAGCGACTTGCTTATAACAATCAAGCGTCAAAGTGATAACACCGGTAATACCACTTATACAACCAAGAATATGTGCAACGGGAAGCAATTCGAACGGTATGCTCACTGCAACTTATCGACAAAATGGGTTTAACCTAAAGGAAATTGCCGAAACAATTCCTGAATTTGACCTAATCGATAAAATATGTCTATTTGCCGAACAATTTATGTATATTATAGAACTGAAGCCACAGCGAAAAATTGTGTTAAGTGTACAATCTGATATCGTACCTTTTGATATTTATCTGTATAACTTATAACATCCGTCTATACACGTGCAGGAGGTTTCGGTCGGTCGATTTTTCCCATTGTTCCTTACAAAAAAGCAATAGACCATGGAATAGTCGAATACCACTAATATAATTTTTTTATTTCTTCAATTTAAGTAAAGAGAGGAATTATAAAAAGAGAAGCCCAAAGCTCGTCTGTATGAAATGGGGGAGAATTTTGCTCAATGTAACTGCTGACTAAGCTATTGACAGATTTAGATGTGAAAGAGGGGTAAGTTTAGCTGTGAGAAGCGAATAATAAAGTAAAAATTGTTTTTATTAATTACGTGGGCAAGCCGTACCGCGACCTAGAAGATCTATTGTACACGTCCATGCGTTTACACCTACAGTTTTAGGATTTCTATGAATTCCGCTTGGCAGAAACTTCATGAATCTTTATCAAACATACCAATGTTTTTCAGATGGTATCTGTGGCAATTATGACACGTGTAAAAGCCGGTAACTAAACGTAGCTTCCTTCTTCTTCGTTGCAGTAGTTTGTGTACCATACCGGAAGATTTTATGAATCTTGTTGTCTGCCGTTGTCCTGCAGATTGCTTTCATGGGCAGTCGGGTTGATTCTATGCCTATTACGGTACCATCCCTTTAATATGATTTCCTGGTACGCCACAGAACGGTTCAGGACCTACCATGGTCCCTCTGTTGGCTAGAAAATCAGTCCTTTCGTTACCCTCAACACCCGAGTGGCCAAGCACTCATATTATTATACATCATTGTCCCTGTCTAGCTCATTCAGTATTTGAAAGCATTCCCACACAAGCCTGCATGTTAACATTCGCCCCTTTAGGGACTCTGAGGCAGCTTGGCATTCCCAGCAGTCTTAGTGGTGGCCACAAATCCCACCCCCGTTTTGTCATTCTCCAATTTGGAACCGTCAGTGTTCATTTCTCTGAATCCACCCTGGGTTCAAAAGCTTGCCCGTTCTAATCCGTTCTCGGCGGTATGGCCACTCTGAACCAGTGGGACAGTACTAGAGTTATAGCACAACGGTCTTGATCTTCACAAAAGGTTCGTCCATGAAGTTTTTCAATACCTCTAGACGTCCGCTGAGATTACCTGGTTTTAATCTGTCGACAGTCTAATTACGCTCACACAAGCCTCCTTTTTTATGGCAATAGAAAGAGATGTAATGCTCAACCGCTCCTCTAGAGCATTCAAGGGGCAGGATCGCGTCGCCACAAAACCGAGAGTAAAAGTGAATTAAAGAAAATTGAGATGATGTACGGATGGAGTGTGTTGTCTTGCATTTGGAAAAATAAAGAGATGTTCTCCACAAGTGGTTCGCAAAAATGGTCGGTTTCCCGAATAAAGAAGAAAAAACAGCAGTAAAACGAGTTGTTGCGACACTTAAATATTAGTTTCCGCTAAAACAAATATTTGCTTTGATTATCAGTTGACGTTATAAGTGATTGTTATACAAAAAACCGTATAAAAAAATTTCTTTGTGGAATCTAACAGACACAAAAAATTTAATAAAAATGATGAAATAATAAGTAAAAAATTAAATAAACTACGGTACATTTTAGTTAAAGAAGAAGAAGAAAAGAAGAACTTGAATTGTTATTCATTTGTAACACTATATAAGTTAAACAATACTATATGTTTATTGTTTGAGTACTTGTCTGCAGCTGTTTTATTAGTTATAAATTTTGTCAAAAAGTAAACGACTTATTCAATTACAAAAAATGCTTATCAATTAGATTTATTTTCCAACGAAAAACAGCATTCTTAACAGATACCTGAATATTTGTAATTACCAAGATATTTGTGCGTGCGTATTGAACAATAGGTTGAAGACTTGATAATGACTTAACGGACAAACTGGTATATATATGAAAAAGAGACATAGGACAGACGAAGTTCAGGGAACGGTCAATGGGGTAAAACCGACGTATAATTCGACCAGTTAAGGGACGGACAAAAAGCGCAGTGACATTGGCATGCGATCATATACATGAATATTTGTCTTACATATATTACATTTACATTATTCGATTTTTGTCATTTCTTCTTTTTAATTAATTTTTTTTTTTGTAGTATGACATCAGCTATCTAAGCAAGAATAAAAACAAAAAATCTCAGCTGAATACATTACAATCTACCTCTTTTGGGTAATCAACACTATATCATGTAGGTCAAAAAGATCAAATTGTCGGATACTGCAAACAGGTAGATGCACATGTCATTGAAAAGATGGCTAGTTCGGCAGTAATGGGAGGTTGCTATCTTTATCTCACAGATGCTCCACAGATAGCCACACTAAAAAAATAAACGTGCTAAAACTCTTATGAAGCCGACTTACTTAATTACTAGGGCTGACTTCAGGCCTTAGGCCACTCTATAGCCTGCCATACTTATGATCTCGATCGATCCATGATTTTATGCGTGAGACCCCTACGTTGGATCCAATGAATATTTAATCTACTTTTCCCTAAGAAGAAAAAGTGGTTTTTAATGCATTTTTAGATTTGTATGTTAAGAAAAAAAGACATTCACTATTAGAATTGGTTGAATAAGGCTACTGAATTTGCTGTTTGCATAAAAAAAATATTACAATATAATACATATATATGTGTTGTTGTTCTAAAGCGTTTAAGATTGAATATGGCAACATTAAGTATATGAATTCATTATTTGTTTCTTAAATTGTCTGTGAAATTTTTTTTTGGAATTTATAAAGAAAATAATTATACTTGTCAAACATTTTGAAGATAAAAAGACTACGAAACGTTGCCGAAATATCATACGAGTCAGCATTTAGAGCTGTATTATAAGAGCCTTCCATTATATATATTTGTAGTTTTTCAGTTTCTACATACACAAGAAATGTCAATAAAAGATTTTTTAATATTCATTTTATTTTTCTCTCAACATACTTCTTTTTTGTAATTGTAATTTTGTAATTTCCTTCGAACCCTCACAATAAATGTCTTCACGTAAAACTTTGCTAAGTTTAACAAAATTATTTCTTTTATATGTTCATTTGCTTTGAATTAATTCCAATACACAAGTTTTTAACTTATTTAAAATCATCGAAAACTAAGAAGTTCATGTGCACCAAAGTTTTATACCAATTTACCTTTTTTTTATGAGAAATGGTCGATTACTTTTCTTTAGAAACCCTACGCACTAATGGAAAAAAGTGTTCATTTTTGTTAGTTAAGTTAATTTCAATGGAAATCTTTTAAATGTACGTTAATTTCAATCAACAAAAATATGGTCAGGTCAATTTACTAACACTGACAATTAAAGTAAATTCCACACTTAATACGTCAACTCAAATTGCCAATCTCCTTCTTAATTTTTTCTCCTTCTCTTCAGCCTCCTCATATAACCTACAGGGTTGCAATTGCAAATGATAGGCGTTTCAAAGTAATCATATAGCTGAGCGGGGAGAGTCTTATCGAATTTATAGATTGTAACGTCCGCGTGTAGGGGTGTTCCCTGGGTAGTCTTTGTCCCTGCTCTTCACAAATAGAGTAGAGTTATTCATAATAACGGAATTGCGTTAATTAAAATCTCCTTTCATAATTCTTCGCTCACATAGTAGCACTATTTAGAAAGACAGTTATGAAAAGAGAACAAAGTCCGAAGTTCGTCTGTATAGTATAAGGGTAGTTTTTTTTAAATAAAATAAGCGAGTAAATCGTATTTGAGCATTGCGAGAGGATGGACATGGGCAGAAAAAACTCTTTTTGCGGCAGAAGGCAGGCCAGCAGATGTGTTTGGTGGCCAAAAGAAAAGAAAGGAAATAAAAATGATGTAAGACAGTTTAAAATAAATATTAAGAAATCTATATATCGGCCATTAAATAAAAATTTTGTCATATTAAAACCTCCATTAGTTAGTTCGAAAGCATGGAAAATTTGTATAAGACCACAAATCAATACAAACGAAGTAATGGATAAACGTTAAAGAAATCTTTGTTTTGTGTACGAGTATAGAAATGTGAAGAGATTACCATTGCTATGATTTTCAATAAATTTCCTAAATTATAAAAAAAAAATTTAAAACTTTAACTATAATAAAATAACTTTGTAAAAATAGTGTTTAATTATCTTGGTGTGAGATTCAAACAAGGATACGGCCTATTAAAACGTATTTTAATGTCCCTGTAAATTAACGAAAACAGCAGTGTGCAAGACAACAAATAAAATGAAAAAAAATTAAATAAAAAAAAAAAAACGATCAATCATGTGTTTGAATACAGCTCCAAAGGTAAGCTTGGTTTGATGTTGTGGCTGTACCAGAATGCAAGGAACACATCAAGTAAGGAGCAGTTTGAACAATAGTGAAAAAAAGAGACAATATGACAAAAATGATGAATTAAACGTCTAATAGGTTTCACGACGATGAAGTATAAATGTGTGTGTGTGCGTGCACGTAGGAATGGGATCATAGACAATAACTTAATGGACCAACAGATACACAGGTGTAGACTAACGGCGAAAAGAACAATACTAACCGACTATAAGACTGTTAAATAGGACACGCCGTTAGTTATTTGTGAGTGTAAATGGGTTAGCCAGACGGTACAAATAAAACGCAAGCCCTACGCTACCATCACAAGATACAGCCGTACAGGAGCTTAATAAAAAAATCGGTAACTAAAAACATAAATGGAAAACCTCGACAATGTTATCAGAAGATTTGCGGTTTATGCGGTGGTGTAAGTATTTCAGAGGGAAAACTTACAACTGAACTATCAATAAAGAGGAAGGGAATTTCTATTGCAGTGTATATCGCTAAAAAGGAGTAACCACCTACCGATATGCTGCTTGGACAAGATACTCCCGTAAATAAACATCTCAAATTAGAATTCGATGAACGTGCCGTGATTATCAATAAACAAACAACGATAACATAACGATAACAGAGACAAATAATATCGACAATCAGAATATGCAAGCTCGACCTCCTTATTTATTTACTTATTTATTTATTTATTCATTTATACATGAAACTCAACTAAGGACAATTGCAGTCGAATTCAGTACATCTTAATAGAAAATCTTATACTAATTGTTCCAAAACTAGTATACAATAAAAAGGAACAAAAAAAGAATAATAGTAATAAGCAAGAAAGTTTAAAACTTAATTAAAAAGTTAAAAATAATAATTCATGTATAAATAAATAAGAAGAGAAAAAAAAAGCATGTACACAGCTAGCACAGACGCACACCCGCAACAAGAACAGATCTAGGTTGCAATTGAACCCCTAAACCATTGCAAATATGCATAACCTTGGCAACCAACACGTTAACAACACAATATTGCTTTAAATTAAAAAATGATATACTAAGAATGAAATGTTAGTTTCAGTACGACATAGGTAAATCGCGCATATTGAGCAAAGTCGCTTTAATAGGCTTTAAAGACTCCGATAATGAGAATAGGTGATAGACATTATATGTACCATTTATTACTTTGATTAAGAAGGAAACACCAAGAACAAATCTACGTTTCTCAAGTGACGGTAAGGATAATAGTAGCAACCTATTTTCATAGGGCGGAAGAGAGGCAATTGGGTCCCAACCCAAATTGCTAAGGACAAACAGCAAGAATTGCTTTTGAACAGATTCAATTGAATGTAAATACCACCTATATGAAGGCGCCCACACAACGGAGGCATACTCAAGTATAGGTCTACCCAAACACATGTGAAACCTTTTCGTAATATAAAAATCATCAAGCTCCTTGTAACACCTCTTTATAAAATCAAGCGCGGACCTAGCTTTGCTTAACGAGAGCTCAATGTGCAAGTTAAAACGTAATCTATGGTCAAATAGAACGCCTAAATCTGTGAACGTATCGACGTCCTCCAACTTATGGGAATCAATGAAATACTGAGTAATGAATGACTTTCTTCTTGAGAAAGAAACCTTCTTACATTTAATTAGATTTAGTTTGAGAAGATTCAAAGACTCAAGACTATGCCCCTGTAGTTCTCAACGAGTTGTCTACTTTTGCTTTTGTAAATAGGAATAAGGGAAGTACTCTTCCAACACAAAGGGAAAACACCTAAATTCATGGACTAGTTAAAAATTTTTGAGATAACGCCACATAACTCGACAGCGCAGGATTTAAGTACACATACTATATTCAGAGAGCGCAACCCTTTAAAAACGTCATTTTCAGAAATAACGCAATTGGGAATTGAAACCAGATTAGTTTTAGGATTTGGGCAGTTTGCTAAAAAATCCGAATTATAAATCGAAAAGTTTCGACGGAAGTATTCAGCAAAGAGATTTGAGATTTGAAAATCGTCCAAAGAATCATAGCCATTAAACGAAACATGCGAGGAATGAGTGGAAATTTTTCTTTTCAATAACAAATTTAAAAAAGTATTTAGGATTAGCAAACGAAGAGGATTTAATAAACTGGACATATCTGCAATAATATTGGTGGTTGAGGGAGGTAAATCTATGCCTTGCCGCCGAGTAAGCGAAATAGACGAAAGCAGAGCCACTTTTCGAATATATTTTGAAAGGCGTGTTTTTTATATTCTTGAAATTTATTAATTAAGCATCCAATCGGTCGCAGTGGTTCATTTAAGTCGGAACTACAATTTTAAAAGACGAGATTGCTCTAGATTGAGAAGGAGCCAATTTGAAAATGCTAACACGCGTAAAATTGACAGATCGGACATTCGCCGCTATATAACGTTTTATGTTATCCACAGATGTATCAGTTGCCAGTCTTGACACAAACATTGCTTTTCTGGGAGGAACTGCCTTCAAGCAAATGTCATCTGTACTAGGAGCAGTAGGGTTCACGGATGGCGAGTTTAGAGTTGGGGGGAATATAGAAGGAGTAACCGCACTTGCACGAGCAGCTTGTGTGACGTGCCCAGTTTAGAGACCAGCGTTCGCACTCGAAGAGCCAGGGAGAGAGGACGATTTACTATTCTCTTTATTAGTTTTAGACGATGACGCCTGAGTAGACACCACGACGCCAATGGGAGGAGATACCCTTGTCACTTTAGAATAGCTCAAACCAGAAGGACTTCCCTGCTTATTTGTAACTTTTTTGTTACCGACCGACTCAACAATAGCAGAAACGCTTCTTTGTAGACTTTGAGGGAGCGCTAACTTGTATCAACGAATCAGATTTAGGATAGAAAAAAATAGAATAACTTAATAGGGAAAGAAAACCTTAACTTAATAGGGAAAGAAACCTCCCAGTTCCGAATGTTGAAGATTGTTTAAAACAACCAATAAAATTCACATATTTTGCAACGGTTAGATGTAAACAGTGAATATTACGTGGTTATATGAATATAATCGAATGATGTTTGGGCTTCAAATGCGATGGGTAATATTCAAGAAAGTACGGGAAATAACCTACTGCTGTACTACATGGACGAGATTCTTCCAGCTAGCAGTACGATTGATGAATCTAAATTGGCAATTGTTCTCAAAACTTTAAAGGACACCGCTCAAATGTGAGTTTCTCAAAATGAAGATTAAATTTTTGAGCTAGCAGTTGACTCCACGAGCTCTTATGCCTGCAGAAATTAAAACATAGGCGATAGGAAAATACTAGGGTTCTATATGTATAGCTGAAACTTGTAGTTTTCGGGGTATATGTGCATATCTTAAAAAGTTCCTTCCTGAATTTTCGATTTTATCTGAACCACTATTCAAAAAGGGAGCAACATTCGAGAGGATGAATGAACAAAAAAGATATTAAAAAATCCAACTTTTATCCTTTCCCGTAATGGTTACATACCAAGTAGATACCTAACATGAAATTCATACGGATGGAAGCTCACAGAGTCCTGCTGGATTGTTATTGACACGGGACAGAAACGGTCTAAAAGTAGCCGTTTATTTTATTCGGCATATACAAGGAAAAATTCAAAGCCATGACTTCAGCGCACTGAGAACTACAATGACAAAAAGGGAACTGATTCCAAGAATTATACGACGGAGGCTTCGAATATAGTTGTTGATATAGAAATTGAACATCGCAACTCCACACGTATGAAGCACTCAGATGTCTTAAATAGAATGCCTACCGAAAATCGTCGTGATCTCGATGTAGCAGATATGCAAATCT
This sequence comes from Glossina fuscipes, assembly GCF_014805625.2. Lineage (NCBI taxonomy): Eukaryota > Metazoa > Arthropoda > Insecta > Diptera > Glossinidae > Glossina > Glossina fuscipes. The sequence goes on from NW_024003726.1 coordinate 1,417,925, forward strand.
GTAAAATCACAATTGACAAAAGTGGTTGGCCTTGCTCAATGCAGTTACAAGATGATATTTTGAAAGAAACAATACATTTTCTAAATGTGGGAGACAAAACAGTAGGTAAGGATTACACCGTGGAAGAGGACCGGGTATTGAGAAATGTTGGAGGCATAAATTTATAGATGGATCCCAAAGCAATTCGTTGGTAGACAGTGTAAAAGAATTACGATAAAGCGGGTCAATTGGATATTGATAAAAGAATCGAAAGCATCAAGAGCTATGCGCATAGGAGCACACTTACAACCGGTACAGGACCAAATTGCAAATGAACCCCTAAGCCATCGCAAACATGCATAAGCCTGGCAACCGATAATAAATTGACAATAATTCACTTTCGAAACGTAACGACTTTTTAAGGATAAAAGCTAGTTTAAATACGACATAGGTAAATCGCGCGTATTAAGCAATGTTGCTTTAATGGACTTTAAAGAGTCCGCTAACGAGAATAAGTGGTAGACGTCATTTAGGTTCTTGCAAACGACTCTGAGCGGATTGAACAGCTCATAATTAAATTTACACTGATTAAGCTTAACCAAGATAAAATGTCTAGAGAAGCGATTAGGGACATTAAAGCTTATTTCACCAAGTAATGAAGGCGAGTCAATAGCACCATTTATTGCTTTAATTAGAAAGGAAACGCCAAGAACAAATCTACGTTTCTCAAGAGACGGTAGGGACAGCAGAAAACAGAAAAAAACATGATGGATCGAATTTCCATCTGCGAAGCCTTGG
>NW_024003726.1:1423701-1424957 GCF_014805625.2 Glossina fuscipes
CACACACTAAGTATACCTATACCTTGTACAGATAAATGCTTAATATCACACACCTATACCGCATAAAGATAAAATCATAATATCACACACCTATACCTTGTAAAGTTAAAACCTTAGAAACACACACCAAGGGTAGTGTAAAAGAAAAAGTATAAAATACCACCGAAGCACACCACAGCACAGATTAGGAACCCCAGGGCACCAAAAAGCTTAGATCCAAATTCCAAAATGCACTAGCGGAGTCAAGAACTCAATTAAAAGAAAAAAAGCTCAGATCCAAATTTCAAAAGGTAAGAGCGGAGTCAAGAACCCAAATAAAAGAAAACCTTAGTTGCAAGAAATCAATATGTTAAGAACACAAGTAGAATCTCAAAAGGTTTAAGAACTCGAAGGTTAAATAAAACTCAAAGTACAAATACTAGTAGAATCTCAAGAACGCAAAGGCTAAATAAAACCCAAAGTATAATTACAAGTAAAATCCCAAAATGTTTAACAAGCATAATAGAACTTAGGTAGGAAATCTATGCATGCAAAACAAACTTCAGCAAAAATCGCCATGTGTAAAAATGCGCAGAATGTGTAGCACCGTTAGGGTAAACAAAACAAGCAAAATTGAACGTAGGTAGGGAAAGAAATAGTAAGAATATACGAGTATGCATAAACTGCATACACACATTGTACAAAGACACGATCACACATGTAAAAACACAAAACACATGCAAACACAGGGCACTAGCACTCACATACCTAACGGTGATCGAATCACGCGATTTGGTGCCTGAGTGCTTAGTGAGTAAACTCTTGAACAAAACATAGTAATAAGCTATACACAAAGTACATGCAAACTCAGTGCACAAGCACTCACATACCTAACGGTGATTGAATCACGCGCTTTGGTACCTGAGTGCTTAGCGAGTAGTTATTTGATCAAACATAGTAATAAGCTAGTTGTAAGTTGGTCTTAAGTTGTATACAAGTAGGATCAGGCGAGTCGTAACTTAGATTGCGACGGCAGCCAACCTAAGCTAAGCATACCCATAAGCATATTACCCCAAACTGATGTAAACACATAGAGCATGTTGGCATGAGGACAGGCGAGTGATACTCAGGCTATAAAAGAACAGCGCATCGCACAGACTCGTTCATTTCGGTGTCATAGCTGCCTGGAGGTAAGTGGTTGCAGACATCATGACAAATCTCTTTATTTTTTTGACTTTACGGATAGGGGATGCGCTGGTTAGTATTAATCGCCATCC